>NW_027480562.1:900000-1188788 GCF_051401765.1 Calliopsis andreniformis
GAGGATTGAGTATTGAGGATTGAAGATTGAGGATTGGGGACTGAGGATTGACGATTGAGGACTGAGTGTGGAAGGTTGAGTGATGAGAATTGATGTTTGTGGAATGAGATTTGATGAGTGAAGAATGGGGATTGAGTAATGAAAACTGTGAATTGGGGATATTCTATTGAGGATTGAGGATTGACAACTTATTGTTGAGGACTGAGGGCTGACTATTGAGGATTCAGGATTGAGGATTCAGAATTGAGGTTTGAGGACTGAGGATTGAGGTTTGAGGATTGAGGATTGAATATTGAGGATTGGGTATTGCGGATTGAACATTGAGTATTCAGGATTGAGGATTGATGATTGAGGATTGAGGACTGAAGATTGAATATTGATGATTGAAGATTGAGGATTGAGGGTTCAGAGTTGTGGATTGAGGACGAGGACTGAGGGTTGAGTATTGATGTTTGATGTCTGAGGATTGAGGATAGAGGATTGAGGTTTGAGGATTGAGGATTGAGGACTGAGGATTGAAGACTGAGTATTGAGGATTGAAGATTGAGGATTGAGGATTGAGTATTGAGGATTGAGGATTGAGGATTGATGACAGAGGATTGAGGATTGAGGATTGAGGATTGAGGATTGAAAATTGAGCATTGAGGATTGAATACTGAGGATTGAGGATTGAGGATTGAAGATGAGGGCTGTGGGTTGAGGTTTGAGGTTTGAGTATTGAATCCTGAGAATTCAGGATATTCTACTGAGTATTGAGAATTGCGGATTGATGGTTGAGTATTGAGGATTGAGGATTGAGGATTGAAGGTTGAGTATTGAGGATTGAAGACTGTGGATTGAGGATTGAGGATTGAGGATTGAGGATGAGGTCTGAGCGTTGAGGGTTGAGGTTTGAGGACTGAGGACTGGGGATTGAGGATTGAGGATTGAGGATTGAGGATTGAGGACTGAAGATTGAGGATTGTGGACTGAGGAATGAAGATTGACGATTGAAGATTGAGGATTGAGGATTGAGGATTGACGATTGACGACTGAAGATTCAGTATTGAGGATTGGAGATTGAGAATTGAGGATTGGGGATTGAACATTGAGGACTGATTGTTGAGGGTTGAGTGATGAGAATTGATGTTTGTGGATAGAGATTTGACGATTGCAGATTGAGTATTGAGTATTGAAAACTGTGAATTGAGGGTATTTTATTGGGGATTGAAGATTGACAACTGATTGTTGAGGACTGAGGGCTGAAGATTGAGGATTCAGGACTGAGGATTCAGAATTGAGGACTGAGGACTGAGGATTGAGCATTGAAAATAGAGTATTGAGGATTGAAGGTTGAGGATTGAGGATTGAGGTTTGAGGATTGAGTATGAGGGCTGAGTGTTGAGGATTGTGGTTTGCGGGCTGAGGACTAAGGATTGAGGGTTGAGAATTGAGGATTGAGGATTGAGGATTGAAGATTGAGGATTGGGTATTGAGGATAGAAGAATGAGGATTGAGGATTGAGTATTGAGGATTGAGGATTGAAGATTGAGTATTCAGGATTGGAGGCTGACGATTGAGGATTGAGGATTGATGATTGAAGATTGGGTATTGAGGATTGAAGAATGAGGATTGAGGATTGAGGATTGAGGATTGAGGATTGAAGATTGAAGATTGGGTATTGAGGATTGAAGAATGAGGATTGAGGATTGAGGATTGAGGATTGAGGATTGGAGATTGAGTATTGAGGATTGAAGACTGACGATTGAGGATTGAGGATTGAGGATTGAGGATTGAGGATTGAGGATTGAGGATTGAGGATTGAAGATTGAGGATTGAGGATTGCGGATTGAACATTGAGTATTCAGGATTGAGGATTGATGATTGAGGATTGAGGACTGAAGATTGAATATTGATGATTGAAGATTGAGGATTGAGGGTTCAGAGTTGTGGATTGAGGACGAGGACTGAGGGTTGAGTATTGATGTTTGATGTCTGAGGATTGAGGATAGAGGATTGAGGATTGAGGATTGAGCATTGAGGATTGAGGCTTGAGCACTGAGGATTGAGGGTTGAGTATTGAGGATTGAGAATTGAGGATTGAGGATTGAGGATTGAGGATTGAAGATTGAGCTTTGAGGATTGAATATTGAGGATTGAGGATTGAGTATTGAGGATTGAGGATGAGGGCTGTGGGCTGAGGGTTGAGGTTTGAGTATTGAATCCTGAGAATTCAGGATATTCTATTGAGTATTGAGAATTGCGGATTGATGGTTGAGTATTGAGGATTGAGGATTGAGGATTGATGACAGAGGATTGAGGATTGAGGATTGAGGATTGAGGATTGAAAATTGAGAATTGAGGATTGAATACTGAGGATTGAGGATTGAGGATTGAAGATGAGGGCTGTGGGTTGAGGTTTGAGGTTTGAGTATTGAATCCTGAGAATTCAGGATATTCTACTGAGTATTGAGAATTGCGGATTGATGGTTGAGTATTGAGGATTGAGGATTGAGGATTGAAGGTTGAGTATTGAGGATTGAAGACTGTGGATTGAGGATTGAGGATTGAGGATTGAGGATGAGGTCTGAGCGTTGAGGGTTGAGGTTTGAGGACTGAGGACTGGGGATTGAGGATTGAGGATTGAGGATTGAGGATTGAGGATTGAGGATTGAGGATTCAGTGTTGAGGACTGAGGATTGAGGATTGAGGATTGAGGATTGAAGATTGAGGACTGGGGATTGAGGATTGACGATTGAGGACTGAGTGTTGAGGGTTGAGTGATGAGAATTGATGTTTGTGGATAGAGACTTGAAGATTGCAGATTGAGTATTGAGTATTGAAAACTGTGAATTGAGGATATTCTATTGTGGATTGAGGAGTGACAGCTGATTGTTGAGGACTGAGGGCTGAGGATTGAGGATTCAGGATTGAGGATTCAGAACTGAGGTTTGAGGACTGAGGATTGACGATTGAAGATTGAGTATTGAGCATTGAAGATTGAGGATTGAGGATTGAGGATTGAGGACGAGGACTGACGAATGAGGATTGACGTTTGAGGATTGAGGAGTGAGGATTGAGGACTGAGGATTGAGGATTGGGGATTGAGGATTGACGATTGAGGACTGAGTGTGGAGGGTTGAGTGATGAGAATTGATGTTTGTGGGTTGAGATTTGATGAGTGAAGAATGGGGATTGAGTATTGAAAACAGTGAATTGAGGATATTCTAATCAGGATTGAGAATTGACAATTGATTGTTGAGGACTGAGGGCTGAAAATTGAGGATTCAGGATTGAGGATTCGGGATTGAGGTTTGAGGACTGAGGATTGAGGGTTGACGATTGAGGATTGAGGATTGAGTATTGAAGATTGAGGATTGGGTATTGCGGATTGAACATTGAGTATTCAGGATTGAGGATTGATGATTGAGGATTGAGGACTGAAGATTGAATATCGATGATTGAAGATTGAGGATTGAGGGTTCAGAGTTGTGGATTGAGGACGAGGACTGAGGGTTGAGTATTGATGTTTGATGTCTGAGGATTGAGGATAGAGGATTGAGGTTTGAGGATTGAGGATTGAGGACTGAGGATTGAAGACTGAGTATTGAGGATTGAAGATTGAGGATTGAGAATTGAGGATTGAGGATTGAGGATTGAAGATTGAGGATTGGGTATTCAGGATTGAAGAATGAGGATTGAGGATTGAGGATTGAGGATTGAGGACTGAAGATTGAGTATTGAATATTGAAGATTGACGATTGGGGATTGTGGATTGAGGATTGAGGATTGAACAGTGCGGACTGAGTGTTGAGGATTGAGTGATGAGAATTGATGTTTGTGAATAGAGGTTTGAAGGTTGCAGATTGAGTGTTGAGTAATGAAAACTGTGAATAGGGGATATTCTATTGAGGATTGAGGATTGACAACTTATTGTTGAGGACTGAGGGCTGAAGATTGAGGATACAGGATTAAGGATTCAGAATTGAGGTTTGAGGACTGAGGATTGAGTATTGAGTATTGAAGATTGAGTATTGATGACTTAGGATTGAGGATTGAGGATTGAGAATTGTGGATTGAGGATTGAGGATTGAGGATGAGGGCTGAGAGTTGAGGATTGAGGTTTGAGGACTGAGGACTGAGGATTGAGGATTGAGAATTGAGGATTGAGGATTGAGGATTGAGGATTGAGGATTGAAGATTGAAGATTGGGTATTGAGGATTGAAGAATGAGGATTGAGGATTGAGGATTAAGGATTGAGGATTGGAGATTGAGTATTGAGGATTGAAGACTGACGATTGAGGATTGAGGATTGAGGATTGAGGATTGAGGATTGAGGATTGAGGATTGAGGATTGAAGATTGAGGATTGAGGATTGCGGATTGAACATTGAGTATTCAGGATTGAGGATTGATGATTGAGGATTGAGGACTGAAGATTGAATATTGATGATTGAAGATTGAGGATTGAGGGTTCAGAGTTGTGGATTGAGGACGAGGACTGAGGGTTGAGTATTGATGTTTGATGTCTGAGGATTGAGGATAGAGGATTGAGGATTGAGGATTGAGCATTGAGGATTGAGGCTTGAGCACTGAGGATTGAGGGTTGAGTATTGAGGATTGAGAATTGAGGATTGAGGATTGAGGATTGAGGATTGAAGATTGAGCTTTGAGGATTGAATATTGAGGATTGAGGATTGAGTATTGAGGATTGAGGATGAGGGCTGTGGGCTGAGGGTTGAGGTTTGAGTATTGAATCCTGAGAATTCAGGATATTCTATTGAGTATTGAGAATTGCGGATTGATGGTTGAGTATTGAGGATTGAGGATTGAGGATTGATGACAGAGGATTGAGGATTGAGGATTGAGGATTGAGGATTGAAAATTGAGAATTGAGGATTGAATACTGAGGATTGAGGATTGAGGATTGAAGATGAGGGCTGTGGGTTGAGGTTTGAGGTTTGAGTATTGAATCCTGAGAATTCAGGATATTCTACTGAGTATTGAGAATTGCGGATTGATGGTTGAGTATTGAGGATTGAGGATTGAGGATTGAAGGTTGAGTATTGAGGATTGAAGACTGTGGATTGAGGATTGAGGATTGAGGATTGAGGATGAGGTCTGAGCGTTGAGGGTTGAGGTTTGAGGACTGAGGACTGGGGATTGAGGATTGAGGATTGAGGATTGAGGATTGAGGATTGAGGATTGAGGATTCAGTGTTGAGGACTGAGGATTGAGGATTGAGGATTGAGGATTGAAGATTGAGGACTGGGGATTGAGGATTGACGATTGAGGACTGAGTGTTGAGGGTTGAGTGATGAGAATTGATGTTTGTGGATAGAGACTTGAAGATTGCAGATTGAGTATTGAGTATTGAAAACTGTGAATTGAGGATATTCTATTGTGGATTGAGGAGTGACAGCTGATTGTTGAGGACTGAGGGCTGAGGATTGAGGATTCAGGATTGAGGATTCAGAACTGAGGTTTGAGGACTGAGGATTGACGATTGAAGATTGAGTATTGAGCATTGAAGATTGAGGATTGAGGATTGAGGATTGAGGACGAGGACTGACGAATGAGGATTGACGTTTGAGGATTGAGGAGTGAGGATTGAGGACTGAGGATTGAGGATTGGGGATTGAGGATTGACGATTGAGGACTGAGTGTGGAGGGTTGAGTGATGAGAATTGATGTTTGTGGGTTGAGATTTGATGAGTGAAGAATGGGGATTGAGTATTGAAAACAGTGAATTGAGGATATTCTAATCAGGATTGAGAATTGACAATTGATTGTTGAGGACTGAGGGCTGAAAATTGAGGATTCAGGATTGAGGATTCGGGATTGAGGTTTGAGGACTGAGGATTGAGGGTTGACGATTGAGGATTGAGGATTGAGTATTGAAGATTGAGGATTGGGTATTGCGGATTGAACATTGAGTATTCAGGATTGAGGATTGATGATTGAGGATTGAGGACTGAAGATTGAATATCGATGATTGAAGATTGAGGATTGAGGGTTCAGAGTTGTGGATTGAGGACGAGGACTGAGGGTTGAGTATTGATGTTTGATGTCTGAGGATTGAGGATAGAGGATTGAGGTTTGAGGATTGAGGATTGAGGACTGAGGATTGAAGACTGAGTATTGAGGATTGAAGATTGAGGATTGAGGATTGAGGATTGAGTATTGAGGATTGAAGATTGAGGATTGGGGACTGAGGATTGACGATTGAGGACTGAGTGTGGAAGGTTGAGTGATGAGAATTGATGTTTGTGGAATGAGATTTGATGAGTGAAGAATGGGGATTGAGTAATGAAAACTGTGAATTGGGGATATTCTATTGAGGATTGAGGATTGACAACTTATTGTTGAGGACTGAGGGCTGACTATTGAGGATTCAGGATTGAGGATTCAGAATTGAGGTTTGAGGACTGAGGATTGAGGTTTGAGGATTGAGGATTGAATATTGAGGATTGGGTATTGCGGATTGAACATTGAGTATTCAGGATTGAGGATTGATGATTGAGGATTGAGGACTGAAGATTGAATATTGATGATTGAAGATTGAGGATTGAGGGTTCAGAGTTGTGGATTGAGGACGAGGACTGAGGGTTGAGTATTGATGTTTGATGTCTGAGGATTGAGGATAGAGGATTGAGGTTTGAGGATTGAGGATTGAGGACTGAGGATTGAAGACTGAGTATTGAGGATTGAAGATTGAGGATTGAGGATTGAGTATTGAGGATTGAGGATTGAGGATTGATGACAGAGGATTGAGGATTGAGGATTGAGGATTGAGGATTGAAAATTGAGCATTGAGGATTGAATACTGAGGATTGAGGATTGAGGATTGAAGATGAGGGCTGTGGGTTGAGGTTTGAGGTTTGAGTATTGAATCCTGAGAATTCAGGATATTCTACTGAGTATTGAGAATTGCGGATTGATGGTTGAGTATTGAGGATTGAGGATTGAGGATTGAAGGTTGAGTATTGAGGATTGAAGACTGTGGATTGAGGATTGAGGATTGAGGATTGAGGATGAGGTCTGAGCGTTGAGGGTTGAGGTTTGAGGACTGAGGACTGGGGATTGAGGATTGAGGATTGAGGATTGAGGATTGAGGACTGAAGATTGAGGATTGTGGACTGAGGAATGAAGATTGACGATTGAAGATTGAGGATTGAGGATTGAGGATTGACGATTGACGACTGAAGATTCAGTATTGAGGATTGGAGATTGAGAATTGAGGATTGGGGATTGAACATTGAGGACTGATTGTTGAGGGTTGAGTGATGAGAATTGATGTTTGTGGATAGAGATTTGACGATTGCAGATTGAGTATTGAGTATTGAAAACTGTGAATTGAGGGTATTTTATTGGGGATTGAAGATTGACAACTGATTGTTGAGGACTGAGGGCTGAAGATTGAGGATTCAGGACTGAGGATTCAGAATTGAGGACTGAGGACTGAGGATTGAGCATTGAAAATAGAGTATTGAGGATTGAAGGTTGAGGATTGAGGATTGAGGTTTGAGGATTGAGTATGAGGGCTGAGTGTTGAGGATTGTGGTTTGCGGGCTGAGGACTAAGGATTGAGGGTTGAGAATTGAGGATTGAGGATTGAGGATTGAAGATTGAGGATTGGGTATTGAGGATAGAAGAATGAGGATTGAGGATTGAGTATTGAGGATTGAGGATTGAAGATTGAGTATTCAGGATTGGAGGCTGACGATTGAGGATTGAGGATTGATGATTGAAGATTGGGTATTGAGGATTGAAGAATGAGGATTGAGGATTGAGGATTGAGGATTGAGGATTGAAGATTGAAGATTGGGTATTGAGGATTGAAGAATGAGGATTGAGGATTGAGGATTGAGGATTGAGGATTGGAGATTGAGTATTGAGGATTGAAGACTGACGATTGAGGATTGAGGATTGAGGATTGAGGATTGAGGATTGAGGATTGAGGATTGAGGATTGAAGATTGAGGATTGAGGATTGCGGATTGAACATTGAGTATTCAGGATTGAGGATTGATGATTGAGGATTGAGGACTGAAGATTGAATATTGATGATTGAAGATTGAGGATTGAGGGTTCAGAGTTGTGGATTGAGGACGAGGACTGAGGGTTGAGTATTGATGTTTGATGTCTGAGGATTGAGGATAGAGGATTGAGGATTGAGGATTGAGCATTGAGGATTGAGGCTTGAGCACTGAGGATTGAGGGTTGAGTATTGAGGATTGAGAATTGAGGATTGAGGATTGAGGATTGAGGATTGAAGATTGAGCTTTGAGGATTGAATATTGAGGATTGAGGATTGAGTATTGAGGATTGAGGATGAGGGCTGTGGGCTGAGGGTTGAGGTTTGAGTATTGAATCCTGAGAATTCAGGATATTCTATTGAGTATTGAGAATTGCGGATTGATGGTTGAGTATTGAGGATTGAGGATTGAGGATTGATGACAGAGGATTGAGGATTGAGGATTGAGGATTGAGGATTGAAAATTGAGAATTGAGGATTGAATACTGAGGATTGAGGATTGAGGATTGAAGATGAGGGCTGTGGGTTGAGGTTTGAGGTTTGAGTATTGAATCCTGAGAATTCAGGATATTCTACTGAGTATTGAGAATTGCGGATTGATGGTTGAGTATTGAGGATTGAGGATTGAGGATTGAAGGTTGAGTATTGAGGATTGAAGACTGTGGATTGAGGATTGAGGATTGAGGATTGAGGATGAGGTCTGAGCGTTGAGGGTTGAGGTTTGAGGACTGAGGACTGGGGATTGAGGATTGAGGATTGAGGATTGAGGATTGAGGATTGAGGATTGAGGATTCAGTGTTGAGGACTGAGGATTGAGGATTGAGGATTGAGGATTGAAGATTGAGGACTGGGGATTGAGGATTGACGATTGAGGACTGAGTGTTGAGGGTTGAGTGATGAGAATTGATGTTTGTGGATAGAGACTTGAAGATTGCAGATTGAGTATTGAGTATTGAAAACTGTGAATTGAGGATATTCTATTGTGGATTGAGGAGTGACAGCTGATTGTTGAGGACTGAGGGCTGAGGATTGAGGATTCAGGATTGAGGATTCAGAACTGAGGTTTGAGGACTGAGGATTGACGATTGAAGATTGAGTATTGAGCATTGAAGATTGAGGATTGAGGATTGAGGATTGAGGACGAGGACTGACGAATGAGGATTGACGTTTGAGGATTGAGGAGTGAGGATTGAGGACTGAGGATTGAGGATTGGGGATTGAGGATTGACGATTGAGGACTGAGTGTGGAGGGTTGAGTGATGAGAATTGATGTTTGTGGGTTGAGATTTGATGAGTGAAGAATGGGGATTGAGTATTGAAAACAGTGAATTGAGGATATTCTAATCAGGATTGAGAATTGACAATTGATTGTTGAGGACTGAGGGCTGAAAATTGAGGATTCAGGATTGAGGATTCGGGATTGAGGTTTGAGGACTGAGGATTGAGGGTTGACGATTGAGGATTGAGGATTGAGTATTGAAGATTGAGGATTGGGTATTGCGGATTGAACATTGAGTATTCAGGATTGAGGATTGATGATTGAGGATTGAGGACTGAAGATTGAATATCGATGATTGAAGATTGAGGATTGAGGGTTCAGAGTTGTGGATTGAGGACGAGGACTGAGGGTTGAGTATTGATGTTTGATGTCTGAGGATTGAGGATAGAGGATTGAGGTTTGAGGATTGAGGATTGAGGACTGAGGATTGAAGACTGAGTATTGAGGATTGAAGATTGAGGATTGAGGATTGAGGATTGAGTATTGAGGATTGAAGATTGAGGATTGGGGACTGAGGATTGACGATTGAGGACTGAGTGTGGAAGGTTGAGTGATGAGAATTGATGTTTGTGGAATGAGATTTGATGAGTGAAGAATGGGGATTGAGTAATGAAAACTGTGAATTGGGGATATTCTATTGAGGATTGAGGATTGACAACTTATTGTTGAGGACTGAGGGCTGACTATTGAGGATTCAGGATTGAGGATTCAGAATTGAGGTTTGAGGACTGAGGATTGAGGTTTGAGGATTGAGGATTGAATATTGAGGATTGGGTATTGCGGATTGAACATTGAGTATTCAGGATTGAGGATTGATGATTGAGGATTGAGGACTGAAGATTGAATATTGATGATTGAAGATTGAGGATTGAGGGTTCAGAGTTGTGGATTGAGGACGAGGACTGAGGGTTGAGTATTGATGTTTGATGTCTGAGGATTGAGGATAGAGGATTGAGGTTTGAGGATTGAGGATTGAGGACTGAGGATTGAAGACTGAGTATTGAGGATTGAAGATTGAGGATTGAGGATTGAGTATTGAGGATTGAGGATTGAGGATTGATGACAGAGGATTGAGGATTGAGGATTGAGGATTGAGGATTCAAAATTGAGCATTGAGGATTGAATACTGAGGATTGAGGATTGAGGATTGAAGATGAGGGCTGTGGGTTGAGGTTTGAGGTTTGAGTATTGAATCCTGAGAATTCAGGATATTCTACTGAGTATTGAGAATTGCGGATTGATGGTTGAGTATTGAGGATTGAGGATTGAGGATTGAAGGTTGAGTATTGAGGATTGAAGACTGTGGATTGAGGATTGAGGATTGAGGATTGAGGATGAGGTCTGAGCGTTGAGGGTTGAGGTTTGAGGACTGAGGACTGGGGATTGAGGATTGAGGATTGAGGATTGAGGATTGAGGACTGAAGATTGAGGATTGTGGACTGAGGAATGAAGATTGACGATTGAAGATTGAGGATAGAGGATTGAGGATTGACGATTGACGACTGAAGATTCAGTATTGAGGATTGGAGATTGAGAATTGAGGATTGGGGATTGAACATTGAGGACTGATTGTTGAGGGTTGAGTGATGAGAATTGATGTTTGTGGATAGAGATTTGACGATTGCAGATTGAGTATTGAGTATTGAAAACTGTGAATTGAGGGTATTTTATTGGGGATTGAAGATTGACAACTGATTGTTGAGGACTGAGGGCTGAAGATTGAGGATTCAGGACTGAGGATTCAGAATTGAGGACTGAGGACTGAGGATTGAGCATTGAAAATAGAGTATTGAGGATTGAAGGTTGAGGATTGAGGATTGAGGTTTGAGGATTGAGTATGAGGGCTGAGTGTTGAGGATTGTGGTTTGCGGGCTGAGGACTAAGGATTGAGGGTTGAGAATTGAGGATTGAGGATTGAGGATTGAAGATTGAGGATTGGGTATTGAGGATAGAAGAATCAGGATTGAGGATTGAGTATTGAGGATTGAGGATTGAAGATTGAGTATTCAGGATTGGAGGCTGACGATTGAGGATTGAGGATTGATGATTGAGGATTGAGGATTGAGGATTGAGGTTTGAGGATTGAGGATTGTGGACTGAGGATTGAAGTTTGAGTATTGAGGATTGAGGATTGAGGATTGAGGATTGAGGATTGAGGATTGAGGATTGAAGACTGAGGATTGGGGACTGAGTGTTGAGGGTCGAGTGATGAGAACTGATGTTTGTGGAATGAGATTTGAAGATTGAAGAATGGGGATTGAGTACTGAAAACTGTGAATTGAGGATATTCTACTGAGGATTGAGGATTGACAATTGATTGCTGAGCACTGAGGGCTGAAGATTGAGGATTCAGGTTTGAGGATTCGGGATTCAGGTTTCAGGACTGAGGATTCAGGCTTGAGGATTGAGGATTGAGGATTGAGGATTGAGGATTGAGGATTGAGGATTGAGGATTGAGGATTGAGAATTGAGGATCGAGGATGGAGGATTGAAGATTGAGTATTGAGGATTGAAGATTGAGGATTGAGGATTGAGGATTGAGGATTGAGAATTGAGGATAGAGGATTGAGGATTGAAGGGGACTGAGTGTTGAGGGTCGAGTGATGAGAACTGATGTTTGTGGAATGAGATTTGCAGATTGAAGAATGGGGATTGAGTACTGAAAACTGTGAATTGAGGATATTCTACTGAGGATTGAGGATTGACAATTGATTGCTGAGCACTGAGGGCTGAAGATTGAGGATTCAGGTTTGAGGATTCGGGATTCAGGTTTCAGGACTGAGGATTCAGGCTTGAGGATTGAGGATTGAGGATTGAGGATTGAGGATTGAGGATTGAGGATTGAGGATTGAGGATTGAGAATTGAGGATCGAGGATGGAGGATTGAAGATTGAGTATTGAGGATTGAAGATTGAGGATTGAGGATTGAGGATTGAGGATTGAGGATTGAGAATTGAGGATAGAGGATTGAGGATTGAAGATTAAGTATTGGGTATTTAGGAGTGACGAATTGGGATTGATGATTGGGGATTGAGGATTGAGGATTGAGGATTGAAGTTTGAGGATTGAGGATTGGGTATTGAGGATTGAAGAATGAGGGATGAGGATTGAGGATTGGGGATTGAGGATTGAAGATAGTGTATTCAGGATTGGAAGTTGACGATTGATGATTGGGGATTGAGGATTGATGATTGAGGATTGAGGATTGAGGATTGAGGGTTGAAGGTTGAGTATTGAGGATTGAGGATTGAGGGTTGAGGATTGAGTATTGAGGATTGACGATTGAGGATTGAAGATTGAGGATTGGGTACTGAGTGTTGAGGGTTGAGTGATGAGAATTGATGTTTGCGAATAAAGATTTGAAGATTGCAGATTGAGTATTGAGTATTGTAACCTGTGAATTGAGGATATTCTATTGAGGACTGAGGATTGACAACCGATTGTTGAGTACTGAGGGCTGAAGATTGAGGATTCGGGATTAAGGATTCAGGATTGAGGTTTGAGGACAGAGGATTGAGGATTGAGGATTGAGGATTGAGGATTGAGGATTGAGGATTCAAGATTGAGGATTGGGTATTTAGGATTGAACATTGAGGATTGAGGACTGAAGATTGAATATTGATGATTGAAGATAGGGGATTGAGGATTGAGGGTTGTCGATTGAGGACGAGGACTGAGGGTTGAATATTGATGTTTGAGGTCTGAGGATTGAGGATTGAGGAATGAGAATTCAGGATTGACGATTGAGGATTGAAGATTGAGGATTGGGGACTGAGGATTGAAGATTGAGGATTGAGGATTGAGGATTGAGGATTCAGTGTTGAGGACTGAGGATTGAGGATTGAGGATTGAGGATTGAAGGTTGAGGATTGGGGATTGAGGATTGACGATTGAGGACTGAGTGTTGAGGGTTGAGTGATGAGAATTGATGTTTGTGGATAGAGACTTGAAGATTGCAGATTGAGTATTGAGTATTGAAAACTGTGAATTGAGGATATTCTATTGTGGATTGAGGAGTGACAGCTGATTGTTGAGGACTGAGGGCTGAGGATTGAGGATTCAGGATTGAGGATTCAGAACTGAGGTTTGAGGACTGAGGATTGACGATTGAAGATTGAGTATTGAGCATTGAAGATTGAGGATTGAGGATTGAGGATTGAGGACGAGGACTGACGAATGAGGATTGAGGTTTGAGGATTGAGGAGTGAGGATTGAGGACTGAGGATTGAGGATTGGGGATTGAGGATTGACGATTGAGGACTGAGTGTGGAGGGTTGAGTGATGAGAATTGATGTTTGTGCATTGAGATTTGATGAGTGAAGAATGGGGATTGAGTATTGAAAACAGTGAATTGAGGATATTCTAATCAGGATTGAGAATTGACAATTGATTGTTGAGGACTGAGGGCTGAAAATTGAGGATTCAGGATTGAGGATTCGGGATTGAGGTTTGAGGACTGAGGATTGAGGGTTGACGATTGAGGATTGAGGATTGAGTATTGAAGATTGAGGATTGGGTATTGCGGATTGAACATTGAGTATTCAGGATTGAGGATTGATGATTGAGGATTGAGGACTGAAGATTGAATATCGATGATTGAAGATTGAGGATTGAGGGTTCAGAGTTGTGGATTGAGGACGAGGACTGAGGGTTGAGTATTGATGTTTGATGTCTGAGGATTGAGGATAGAGGATTGAGGTTTGAGGATTGAGGATTGAGGACTGAGGATTGAAGACTGAGTATTGAGGATTGAAGATTGAGGATTGAGGATTGAGGATTGAGGATTGAGGATTGAAGATTGAGGATTGGGGACTGAGGATTGACGATTGAGGACTGAGTGTGGAAGGTTGAGTGATGAGAATTGATGTTCGTGGAATGAGATTTGATGAGTGAAGAATGGGGATTGAGTAATGAAAACTGTGAATTGGGGATATTCTATTGAGGATTGAGGATTGACAACTTATTGTTGAGGACTGAGGGCTGAAGATTGAGGATTCAGGATTGAGGATTCAGAATTGAGGTTTGAGGACTGAGGATTGAGGTTTGAGGATTGAGGATTGAATATTGAGGATTGGGTATTGCGGATTGAACATTGAGTATTCAGGATTGAGGATTGATGATTGAGGATTGAGGACTGAAGATTGAATATTGATGATTGAAGATTGAGGATTGAGGGTTCAGAGTTGTGGATTGAGGACGAGGACTGAGGGTTGAGTATTGATGTTTGATGTCTGAGGATTGAGGATAGAGGATTGAGGTTTGAGGATTGAGGATTGAGGACTGAGGATTGAAGACTGAGTATTGAGGATTGAGGATTGAGGATTGAGGATTGAGTATTGAGGATTGAGGATTGAGGATTGATGACAGAGGATTGAGGATTGAGGATTGAGGATTGAGGATTGAAAATTGAGCATTGAGGATTGAATACTGAGGATTGAGGATTGAGGATTGAAGATGAGGGCTGTGGGTTGAGGTTTGAGGTTTGAGTATTGAATCCTGAGAATTCAGGATATTCTACTGAGTATTGAGAATTGCGGATTGATGGTTGAGTATTGAGGATTGAGGATTGAGGATTGAAGGTTGAGTATTGAGGATTGAAGACTGTGGATTGAGGATTGAGGATTGAGGATTGAGGATGAGGTCTGAGCGTTGAGGGTTGAGGTTTGAGGACTGAGGACTGGGGATTGAGGATTGAGGATTGAGGATTGAGGATTGAGGACTGAAGATTGAGGATTGTGGACTGAGGAATGAAGATTGACGATTGAAGATTGAGGATTGAGGATTGAGGATTGACGATTGACGACTGAAGATTCAGTATTGAGGATTGGAGATTGAGAATTGAGGATTGGGGATTGAACATTGAGGACTGATTGTTGAGGGTTGAGTGATGAGAATTGATGTTTGTGGATAGAGATTTGACGATTGCAGATTGAGTATTGAGTATTGAAAACTGTGAATTGAGGGTATTTTATTGGGGATTGAAGATTGACAACTGACTGTTGAGGACTGAGGGCTGAAGATTGAGGATTCAGGACTGAGGATTCAGAATTGAGGATTGAGGACTGAGGATTGAGCATTGAAAATAGAGTATTGAGGATTGAAGGTTGAGGATTGAGGATTGAGGTTTGAGGATTGAGTATGAGGGCTGAGTGTTGAGGATTGTGGTTTGAGGGCTGAGGACTAAGGATTGAGGGTTGAGAATTGAGGATTGAGGATTGAGGATTGAAGATTGAGGATTGGGTATTGAGGATAGAAGAATGAGGATTGAGGATTGAGTATTGAGGATTGAGGATTGAAGATTGAGTATTCAGGATTGGAGGCTGACGATTGAGGATTGAGGATTGAGGATTGAGGATTGAGGATTGAGGATTGAGGATTGAGGATTGAGGATTGAGGATTGAGGATTGTGGACTGAGGATTGAAGTTTGAGTATTGAGGATTGAGGATTGAGGATTGAGGATTGAGGATTGAGGATTGAGGATTGAAGACTGAGGATTGGGGACTGAGTGTTGAGGGTCGAGTGATGAGAACTGATGTTTGTGGAATGAGATTTGAAGATTGAAGAATGGGGATTGAGTACTGAAAACTGTGAATTGAGGATATTCTACTGAGGATTGAGGATTGACAATTGATTGCTGAGCACTGAGGGCTGAAGATTGAGGATTCAGGTTTGAGGATTCGGGATTCAGGTTTCAGGACTGAGGATTCAGGGTTGAGGATTGAGGATTGAGGATTGAGGATTGAGGATTGAGGATTGAGGATTGAGGATTGAGGATTGAGAATTGAGGATCGAGGATGGAGGATTGAAGATTGAGTATTGAGGATTGAAGATTGAGGATTGAGGATTGAGGATTGAGGATTGAGAATTGAGGATAGAGGATTGAGGATTGAAGATTAAGTATTGGGTATTTAGGAGTGACGAATTGGGATTGATGATTGGGGATTGAGGATTGAGGATTGAGGATTGAAGTTTGAGGATTGAGGATTGGGTATTGAGGATTGAAGAATGAGGGATGAGGATTGAGGATTGGGGATTGAGGATTGAAGATAGTGTATTCAGGATTGGAGGTTGACGATTGATGATTGGGGATTGAGGATTGATGATTGAGGATTGAGGATTGAGGATTGAGGGTTGAAGGTTGAGTATTGAGGATTGAGGATTGAGGGTTGAGGATTGAGTATTGAGGATTGACGATTGAGGATTGAAGATTGAGGATTGGGTACTGAGTGTTGAGGGTTGAGTGATGAGAATTGATGTTTGCGAATAAAGATTTGAAGATTGCAGATTGAGTATTGAGTATTGTAACCTGTGAATTGAGGATATTCTATTGAGGACTGAGGATTGACAACCGATTGTTGAGTACTGAGGGCTGAAGATTGAGGATTCGGGATTAAGGATTCAGGATTGAGGTTTGAGGACAGAGGATTGAGGATTGAGGATTGAGGATTGAGGATTGAGGATTGAGGATTGAAGATTGAGGATTGGGTATTTAGGATTGAACATTGAGGATTGAGGACTGAAGATTGAATATTGATGATTGAAGATAGGGGATTGAGGATTGAGGGTTGTGGATTGAGGACGAGGACTGAGGGTTGAATATTGATGTTTGAGGTCTGAGGATTGAGGATTGAGGAATGAGAATTCAGGATTGACGATTGAGGATTGAAGATTGAGGATTGGGTATTGAGGATTGAAGAATGAGGATTGAGGATTGAAGATTGAGGATTGAGGATTGTCTATTGAGGATTGAGGATTGAAGATTCAGTATTGAGGATTGAAGATTGAGGATTGAGGATTGAAGATTGAGGATTGGGGACTGAGGATTGAAGATTGAGGATCGAGGATTGAGGATTGAGGATTTAGGATTGAGGATTGTGGATTGAAGATTCAGTATTGAGTATTGAAGATTGAGAATTGAGGATTGAGGATTGAACATTGAGGACTGAGTGTTGAGGGTTGAGCGATGAGAATTGATGTTTGTGGATAGAGATTTGAAGATTGCAGATTGAGTATTGAGGATTGAAGATTGAGGATTGAAGATTGAGGATTGAGGATTGAGGATTGAGGATTGAGGATTGATGGTTGATTATTGAAGATTGAGGATTGAGGATTGAGGGTTGAGGATTGAGGACGAGGACTGACGGTTGAGGATTGAGGTTTGAGGACTGAGGATCGAGGATTGAGGGCTGAGGATTGAGGATTGGGGATTGAGCATTGAGGATTGAAGATTGAGGACTGGGGATTGAGGATTGAAGATTGAGGATTAACGATTGAGGATTGGGGATTGAGGATCTAGGATTGGAGATTGGTTATTGAGGATTGAAGATTGAGGGTTGAGGATTGAGGATTAAGACTTGAGAATTGAGGATGAGGACTGAGGGTTGAGGATTGAAGTTTGAGGAATCAGGATTGAGGATAGAGTATTGAGGATTGAGGAATGAGGATTGTAGATTGAGTATTGAGGATTGAAGATTGAGGATTGAGGGCTGAGGATGAGGTCTGAGGGTTGAGGGTTGAGCTTTGAGGACTGAGCACTGAGGATTGAGGATTCAGGATTCAGGATTGAGGATTGAGGATTGAAGATTGAGGATTGGGGACTGAGGATTGAAGATTGAGGATTGAGGATTGAGGATTGAGGATTCAGTGTTGAGGACTGAGGATTGAGGATTGAGGATTGAGGATTGAAGATTGGGGATTGGGGATTGAGGATTGACGATTGAGGACTGAGTGTTGAGGGTTGAGTGATGAGAATTGATGTTTGTGGATAGAGACTTGAAGATTGCAGATTGAGTATTGAGTATTGAAAACTGTGAATTGAGGATATTCTATTGTGGATTGAGGAGTGACAGCTGATTGTTGAGGACTGAGGGCTGAGGATTGAGGATTCAGGATTGAGGATTCAGAACTGAGGTTTGAGGACTGAGGATTGACGATTGAAGATTGAGTATTGAGCATTGAAGATTGAGGATTGAGGATTGAGGATTGAGGACGAGGACTGACGGATGAGGATTGAGGTTTGAGGATTGAGGAGTGAGGATTGAGGACTGAGGATTGAGGATTGAGGATTGAGGATTGAGGATTGAAGATTGAGGATTGGGGACTGAGGATTGACGATTGAGGACTGAGTGTGGAAGGTTGAGTGATGAGAATTGATGTTTGTGGAATGAGATTTGATGAGTGAAGAATGGGGATTGAGTAATGAAAACTGTGAATTGGGGATATTCTATTGAGGATTGAGGATTGACAACTTATTGTTGAGGACTGAGGGCTGAAGATTGAGGATTCAGGATTGACGATTCAGAATTGAGGTTTGAGGACTGAGGATTGAGGTTTGAGGATTGAGGAGTGAGGATTGAGGACTGAGGATTGAGGATTGAGGATTGAGCATTGAGGATTGAGGCTTGAGCACTGAGGATTGAGGGTTGAGTATTGAGGATTGAGAATTGAGGATTGAGGATTGAGGATTGAGGATTGAAGATTGAGCTTTGAGGATTGAATATTGAGGATTGAGGATTGAGTATTGAGGATTGAGGATGAGGGCTGTGGGCTGAGGGTTGAGGTTTGAGTATTGAATCCTGAGAATTCAGGATATTCTGTTGAGTATTGAGAATTGCGGATTGATGGTTGAGTATTGAGGATTGAGGATTGAGGATTGATGACAGAGGATTGAGGATTGAGGATTGAGGATTGAGGATTGAAAATTGAGCATTGAGGATTGAATACTGAGGATTGAGGATTGAGGATTGAAGATGAGGGCTGTGGGTTGAGGTTTGAGGTTTGAGTATTGAATCCTGAGAATTCAGGATATTCTACTGAGTATTGAGAATTGCGGATTGATGGTTGAGTATTGAGGATTGAGGATTGAGGATTGAAGGTTGAGTATTGAGGATTGAAGACTGTGGATTGAGGATTGAGGATTGAGGATTGAGGATGAGGTCTGAGCGTTGAGGGTTGAGGTTTGAGGACTGAGGACTGGGGATTGAGGATTGAGGATTGAGGATTGAGGATTGAGGACTGAAGATTAAGGATTGTGGACTGAGGAATGAAGATTGACGATTGAAGATTGAGGATTGAGGATTGAGGATTGACGATTGACGACTGAAGATTCAGTATTGAGGATTGGAGATTGAGAATTGAGGATTGGGGATTGAACATTGAGGACTGATTGTTGAGGGTTGAGTGATGAGAATTGATGTTTGTGGATAGAGATTTGACGATTGCAGATTGAGTATTGAGTATTGAAAACTGTGAATTGAGGGTATTTTATTGGGGATTGAAGATTGACAACTGATTGTTGAGGACTGAGGGCTGAAGATTGAGGATTCAGGACTGAGGATTCAGGTTTGAGGATTCGGGATTCAGGTTTCAGGACTGAGGATTCAGGGTTGAGGATTGAGGATTGAGGATTGAGGATTGAGGATTGAGGATTGAGGATTGAGGATTGAGGATTGAGAATTGAGGATCGAGGATGGAGGATTGAAGATTGAGTATTGAGGATTGAGGATTGAGGATTGAGGATTGAGGATTGAGAATTGAGGATAGAGGATTGAGGATTGAAGATTAAGTATTGGGTATTTAGGAGTGACGAATTGGGATTGATGATTCGGGATTGAGGATTGAGGATTGAGGATTGAAGTTTGAGGATTGAGGATTGGGTATTGAGGATTGAAGAATGAGGGATGAGGATTGAGGATTGGGGATTGAGGATTGAAGATAGTGTATTCAGGATTGGAGGTTGACGATTGATGATTGGGGATTGAGGATTGATGATTGAGGATTGAGGATTGAGGATTGAGGGTTGAAGGTTGAGTATTGAGGATTGAGGATTGAGGGTTGAGGATTAAGTATTGAGGATTGACGATTGAGGATTGAAGATTGAGGATTGGGTACTGAGTGTTGAGGGTTGAGTGATGAGAATTGATGTTTGCGAATAAAGATTTGAAGATTGCAGATTGAGTATTGAGTATTGTAACCTGTGAATTGAGGATATTCTATTGAGGACTGAGGGTTGACAACCGATTGTTGAGTACTGAGGGCTGAAGATTGAGGATTCGGGATTAAGGATTCAGGATTGAGGTTTGAGGACAGAGGATTGAGGATTGAGGATTGAGGATTGAGGATTGAGGATTGAGGATTGAAGATTGAGGATTGGGTATTTAGGATTGAACATTGAGGATTGAGGACTGAAGATTGAATATTGATGATTGAAGATAGGGGATTGAGGATTGAGGGTTGTGGATTGAGGACGAGGACTGAGGGTTGAATATTGATGTTTGAGGTCTGAGGATTGAGGATTGAGGAATGAGAATTCAGGATTGACGATTGAGGATTGAAGATTGAGGATTGGGTATTGAGGATTGAAGAATGAGGATTGAGGATTGTCTATTGAGGATTGAGGATTGAAGATTCAGTATTGAGGATTGAAGATTGAGGATTGAGGATTGAAGATTGAGGATTGGGGACTGAGGATTGAAGATTGAGGATCGAGGAATGAGGATTGAGGATTTAGGATTGAGGATTGTGGATTGAAGATTCAGTATTGAGGATTGAAGATTGAGGGTTGAGGATTGAGGATTAAGACTTGAGAATTGAGGATGAGGACTGAGGGTTGAGGATTGAAGTTTGAGGAATCAGGATTGAGGATAGAGTATTGAGGATTGAGGAATGAGGATTGTAGATTGAGTATTGAGGATTGAAGATTGAGGATTGAGGGCTGAGGATGAGGTCTGAGGGTTGAGGGTTGAGCTTTGAGGACTGAGGACTGAAGATTGAGGATTCAGGATTCAGGATTGAGGATTGAGGATTGAAGATTGAGGATTGGGGACTGAGGATTGAAGATTGAGGATTGAGGATTGAGGATTGAGGATTCAGTGTTGAGGACTGAGGATTGAGGATTGAGGATTGAGGATTGAAGATTGAGGATTGGGGATTGAGGATTGACGATTGAGGACTGAGTGTTGAGGGTTGAGTGATGAGAATTGATGTTTGTGGATAGAGACTTGAAGATTGCAGATTGAGTATTGAGTATTGAAAACTGTGAATTGAGGATATTCTATTGTGGATTGAGGAGTGACAGCTGATTGTTGAGGACTGAGGGCTGAGGATTGAGGATTCAGGATTGAGGATTCAGAACTGAGGTTTGAGGACTGAGGATTGACGATTGAAGATTGAGTATTGAGCATTGAAGATTGAGGATTGAGGATTGAGGATTGAGGACGAGGACTGACGAATGAGGATTGAGGTTTGAGGATTGAGGAGTGAGGATTGAGGACTGAGGATTGAGGATTGGGGATTGAGGATTGACGATTGAGGACTGAGTGTGGAGGGTTGAGTGATGAGAATTGATGTTTGTGGATTGAGATTTGATGAGTGAAGAATGGGGATTGAGTATTGAAAACAGTGAATTGAGGATATTCTAATCAGGATTGAGAATTGACAATTGATTGTTGAGGACTGAGGGCTGAAAATTGAGGATTCAGGATTGAGGATTCGGGATTGAGGTTTGAGGACTGAGGATTGAGGGTTGACGATTGAGGATTGAGGATTGAGTATTGAAGATTGAGGATTGGGTATTGCGGATTGAACATTGAGTATTCAGGATTGAGGATTGATGATTGAGGATTGAGGACTGAAGATTGAATATCGATGATTGAAGATTGAGGATTGAGGGTTCAGAGTTGTGGATTGAGGACGAGGACTGAGGGTTGAGTATTGATGTTTGATGTCTGAGGATTGAGGATAGAGGATTGAGGTTTGAGGATTGAGGATTGAGGACTGAGGATTGAAGACTGAGTATTGAGGATTGAAGATTGAGGATTGAGGATTGAGGATTGAGGATTGAGGATTGAAGATTGAGGATTGGGGACTGAGGATTGACGATTGAGGACTGAGTGTGGAAGGTTGAGTGATGAGAATTGATGCTCGTGGAATGAGATTTGATGAGTGAAGAATGGGGATTGAGTAATGAAAACTGTGAATTGGGGATATTCTATTGAGGATTGAGGATTGACAACTTATTGTTGAGGACTGAGGGCTGAAGATTGAGGATTCAGGATTGAGGATTCAGAATTGAGGTTTGAGGACTGAGGATTGAGGTTTGAGGATTGAGGATTGAATATTGAGGATTGGGTATTGCGGATTGAACATTGAGTATTCAGGATTGAGGATTGATGATTGAGGATTGAGGACTGAAGATTGAATATTGATGATTGAAGATTGAGGATTGAGGGTTCAGAGTTGTGGATTGAGGACGAGGACTGAGGGTTGAGTATTGATGTTTGATGTCTGAGGATTGAGGATAGAGGATTGAGGTTTGAGGATTGAGGATTGAGGACTGAGGATTGAAGACTGAGTATTGAGGATTGAAGATTGAGGATTGAGGATTGAGTATTGAGGATTGAGGATTGAGGATTGATGACAGAGGATTGAGGATTGAGGATTGAGGATTGAGGATTGAAAATTGAGCATTGAGGATTGAATACTGAGGATTGAGGATTGAGGATTGAAGATGAGGGCTGTGGGTTGAGGTTTGAGGTTTGAGTATTGAATCCTGAGAATTCAGGATATTCTACTGAGTATTGAGAATTGCGGATTGATGGTTGAGTATTGAGGATTGAGGATTGAGGATTGAAGGTTGAGTATTGAGGATTGAAGACTGTGGATTGAGGATTGAGGATTGAGGATTGAGGATGAGGTCTGAGCGTTGAGGGTTGAGGTTTGAGGACTGAGGACTGGGGATTGAGGATTGAGGATTGAGGATTGAGGATTGAGGACTGAAGATTGAGGATTGTGGACTGAGGAATGAAGATTGACGATTGAAGATTGAGGATTGAGGATTGAGGATTGACGATTGACGACTGAAGATTCAGTATTGAGGATTGGAGATTGAGAATTGAGGATTGGGGATTGAACATTGAGGACTGATTGTTGAGGGTTGAGTGATGAGAATTGATGTTTGTGGATAGAGATTTGACGATTGCAGATTGAGTATTGAGTATTGAAAACTGTGAATTGAGGGTATTTTATTGGGGATTGAAGATTGACAACTGATTGTTGAGGACTGAGGGCTGAAGATTGAGGATTCAGGACTGAGGATTCAGAATTGAGGATTGAGGACTGAGGATTGAGCATTGAAAATAGAGTATTGAGGATTGAAGGTTGAGGATTGAGGATTGAGGTTTGAGGATTGAGTATGAGGGCTGAGTGTTGAGGATTGTGGTTTGAGGGCTGAGGACTAAGGATTGAGGGTTGAGAATTGAGGATTGAGGATTGAGGATTGAAGATTGAGGATTGGGTATTGAGGATAGAAGAATGAGGATTGAGGATTGAGTATTGAGGATTGAGGATTGAAGATTGAGTATTCAGGATTGGAGGCTGACGATTGAGGATTGAGGATTGAGGATTGAGGATTGAGGATTGAGGATTGAGGATTGAGGATTGAGGATTGTGGACTGAGGATTGAAGTTTGAGTATTGAGGATTGAGGATTGAGGATTGAGGATTGAGGATTGAGGATTGAGGATTGAAGACTGAGGATTGGGGACTGAGTGTTGAGGGTCGAGTGATGAGAACTGATGTTTGTGGAATGAGATTTGAAGATTGAAGAATGGGGATTGAGTACTGAAAACTGTGAATTGAGGATATTCTACTGAGGATTGAGGATTGACAATTGATTGCTGAGCACTGAGGGCTGAAGATTGAGGATTCAGGTTTGAGGATTCGGGATTCAGGTTTCAGGACTGAGGATTCAGGGTTGAGGATTGAGGATTGAGGATTCAGGATTGAGGATTGAGGATTGAGGATTGAGGATTGAGGATTGAGAATTGAGGATCGAGGATGGAGGATTGAAGATTGAGTATTGAGGATTGAAGATTGAGGATTGAGGATTGAGGATTGAGGATTGAGAATTGAGGATAGAGGATTGAGGATTGAAGATTAAGTATTGGGTATTTGGGAGTGACGAATTGGGATTGATGATTGGGGATTGAGGATTGAGGATTGAGGATTGAAGTTTGAGGATTGAGGATTGGGTATTGAGGATTGAAGAATGAGGGATGAGGATTGAGGATTGGGGATTGAGGATTGAAGATAGTGTATTCAGGATTGGAGGTTGACGATTGATGATTGGGGATTGAGGATTGATGATTGAGGATTGAGGATTGAGGATTGAGGGTTGAAGGTTGAGTATTGAGGATTGAGGATTGAGGGTTGAGGATTGAGTATTGAGGATTGACGATTGAGGATTGAAGATTGAGGATTGGGTACTGAGTGTTGAGGGTTGAGTGATGAGAATTGATGTTTGCGAATAAAGATTTGAAGATTGCAGATTGAGTATTGAGTATTGTAACCTGTGAATTGAGGATACTCTATTGAGGACTGAGGATTGACAACCGATTGTTGAGTACTGAGGGCTGAAGATTGAGGATTCGGGATTAAGGATTCAGGATTGAGGTTTGAGGACAGAGGATTGAGGATTGAGGATTGAGGATTGAGGATTGAGGATTGAGGATTGAAGATTGAGGATTGGGTATTTAGGATTGAACATTGAGGATTGAGGACTGAAGATTGAATATTGATGATTGAAGATAGGGGATTGAGGATTGAGGGTTGTGGATTGAGGACGAGGACTGAGGGTTGAATATTGATGTTTGAGGTCTGAGGATTGAGGATTGAGGAATGAGAATTCAGGAATGACGATTGAGGATTGAAGATTGAGGATTGGGTATTGAGGATTGAAGAATGAGGATTGAGGATTGAAGATTGAGGATTGAGGATTGTCTATTGAGGATTGAGGATTGAAGATTCAGTATTGAGGATTGAAGATTGAGGATTGAGGATTGAAGATTGAGGATTGGGGACTGAGGATTGAAGATTGAGGATCGAGGATTGAGGATTGAGGATTTAGGATTGAGGATTGTGGATTGAAGATTCAGTATTGAGTATTGAAGATTGAGAATTGAGGATTGAGGATTGAACATTGAGGACTGAGTGTTGAGGGTTGAGCGATGAGAATTGATGTTTGTGGATAGAGATTTGAAGATTGCAGATTGAGTATTGAGGATTGAAGATTGAGGATTGAAGATTGAGGATTGAGGATTGAGGATTGAGGATTGAGGATTGATGGTTGATTATTGAAGATTGAGGATTGAGGATTGAGGGTTGAGGATTGAGGACGAGGACTGACGGTTGAGGATTGAGGTTTGAGGACTGAGGATCGAGGATTGAGGGCTGAGGATTGAGGATTGGGGATTGAGCATTGAGGATTGAAGATTGAGGACTGGGGATTGAGGATTGAAGATTGAGGATTAACGATTGAGGATTGGAGATTGAGGATCTAGGATTGGAGATTGGTTATTGAGGATTGAAGATTGAGGGTTGAGGATTGAGGATTAAGACTTGAGAATTGAGGATGAGGACTGAGGGTTGAGGATTGAAGTTTGAGGAATCAGGATTGAGGATAGAGTATTGAGGATTGAGGAATGAGGATTGTAGATTGAGTATTGAGGATTGAAGACTGAGGATTGAGGGCTGAGGATGAGGTCTGAGGGTTGAGGGTTGAGCTTTGGGGACTGAGGACTGAGGATTGAGGATTCAGGATTCAGGATTGAGGATTGAGGATTGAAGATTGAGGATTGGGGACTGAGGATTGAAGATTGAGGATTGAGGATTGAGGATTGAGGATTCAGTGTTGAGGACTGAGGATTGAGGATTGAGGATTGAGGATTGAAGATTGAGGATTGGGGATTGAGGATTGACGATTGAGGACTGAGTGTTGAGGGTTGAGTGATGAGAATTGATGTTTGTGGATAGAGACTTGAAGATTGCAGATTGAGTATTGAGTATTGAAAACTGTGAATTGTGGATATTCTATTGTGGATTGAGGAGTGACAGCTGATTGTTGAGGACTGAGGGCTGAGGATTGAGGACTCAGGTTTGAGGATTCAGAACTGAGGTTTGAGGACTGAGGATTGACGATTGAAGATTGAGTATTGAGCATTGAAGATTGAGGATTGAGGATTGAGGATTGAGGACGAGGACTGACGAATGAGGATTGAGGTTTGAGGATTGAGGAGTGAGGATTGAGGACTGAGGATTGAGGATTGGGGATTGAGGATTGACGATTGAGGACTGAGTGTGGAGGGTTGAGTGATGAGAATTGATGTTTGTGGATTGAGATTTGATGAGTGAAGAATGGGGATTGAGTATTGAAAACAGTGAATTGAGGATATTCTAATCAGGATTGAGAATTGACAATTGATTGTTGAGGACTGAGGGCTGAAAATTGAGGATTCAGGATTGAGGATTCGGGATTGAGGTTTGAGGACTGAGGATTGAGGGTTGACGATTGAGGATTGAGGATTGAGTATTGAAGATTGAGGATTGGGTATTGCGGATTGAACATTGAGTATTCAGGATTGAGGATTGATGATTGAGGATTGAGGACTGAAGATTGAATATCGATGATTGAAGATTGAGGATTGAGGGTTCAGAGTTGTGGATTGAGGACGAGGACTGAGGGTTGAGTATTGATGTTTGATGTCTGAGGATTGAGGATAGAGGATTGAGGTTTGAGGATTGAGGATTGAGGACTGAGGATTGAAGACTGAGTATTGAGGATTGAAGATTGAGGATTGAGGATTGAGGACTGAGGATTGAGCATTGAAAATAGAGTATTGAGGATTGAAGGTTGAGGATTGAGGATTGAGGTTTGAGGATTGAGTATGAGGGCTGAGTGTTGAGGATTGTGGTTTGAGGGCTGAGGACTAAGGATTGAGGGTTGAGAATTGAGGATTGAGGATTGAGGATTGAAGATTGAGGATTGGGTATTGAGGATAGAAGAATGAGGATTGAGGATTGAGTATTGAGGATTGAGGATTGAAGATTGAGTATTCAGGATTGGAGGCTGACGATTGAGGATTGAGGATTGAGGATTGAGGATTGAGGATTGAGGATTGAGGATTGAGGATTGAGGATTGTGGACTGAGGATTGAAGTTTGAGTATTGAGGATTGAGGATTGAGGATTGAGGATTGAGGATTGAGGATTGAGGATTGAAGACTGAGGATTGGGGACTGAGTGTTGAGGGTCGAGTGATGAGAACTGATGTTTGTGGAATGAGATTTGAAGATTGAAGAATGGGGATTGAGTTCTGAAAACTGTGAATTGAGGATATTCTACTGAGGATTGAGGACTGACAATTGATTGCTGAGCACTGAGGGCTGAAGATTGAGGATTCAGGTTTGAGGATTCGGGATTCAGGTTTCAGGACTGAGGATTCAGGGTTGAGGATTGAGGATTGAGGATTGAGGATTGAGGATTGAGGATTGAGGATTGAGGATTGAGGATTGAGAATTGAGGATCGAGGATGGAGGATTGAAGATTGAGTATTGAGGATTGAAGATTGAGGATTGAGGATAGAGGATTGAGGATTGAGAATTGAGGATAGAGGATTGAGGATTGAAGATTAAGTATTGGGTATTTAGGAGTGACGAATTGGGATTGATGATTGGGGATTGAGGATTGAGGATTGAGGATTGAAGTTTGAGGATTGAGGATTGGGTATTGAGGATTGAAGAATGAGGGATGAGGATTGAGGATTGGGGATTGAGGATTGAAGATAGTGTATTCAGGATTGGAGGTTGACGATTGATGATTGGGGATTGAGGATTGAGGATTGAGGATTGAGGATTGAGGATTGAGGGTTGAAGGTTGAGTATTGAGGATTGAGGATTGAGGGTTGAGGATTGAGTATTGAGGATTGACGATTGAGGATTGAAGATTGAGGATTGGGTACTGAGTGTTGAGGGTTGAGTGATGAGAATTGATGTTTGCGAATAAAGATTTGAAGATTGCAGATTGAGTATTGAGTATTGTAACCTGTGAATTGAGGATATTCTATTGAGGACTGAGGATTGACAACCGATTGTTGAGTACTGAGGGCTGAAGATTGAGGATTCGGGATTAAGGATTCAGGATTGAGGTTTGAGGACAGAGGATTGAGGATTGAGGATTGAGGATTGAGGATTGAGGATTGAGGATTGAAGATTGAGGATTGGGTATTTAGGATTGAACATTGAGGATTGAGGACTGAAGATTGAATATTGATGATTGAAGATGGGGGATTGAGGATTGAGGGTTGTGGATTGAGGACGAGGACTGAGGGTTGAATATTGATGTTTGAGGTCTGAGGATTGAGGATTGAGGAATGAGAATTCAGGATTGACGATTGAGGATTGAAGATTGAGGATTGGGTATTGAGGATTGAAGAATGAGGATTGAGGATTGAAGATTGAGGATTGAGGATTGTCTATTGAGGATTGAGAATTGAAGATTCAGTATTGAGGATTGAAGATTGAGGATTGAGGATTGAAGATTGAGGATTGGGGACTGAGGATTGAAGATTGAGGATCGAGGATTGAGGATTGAGGATTTAGGATTGAGGATTGTGGATTGAAGATTCAGTATTGAGTATTGAAGATTGAGAATTGAGGATTGAGGATTGAACATTGAGGACTGAGTGTTGAGGGTTGAGCGATGAGAATTGATGTTTGTGGATAGAGATTTGAAGATTGCAGATTGAGTATTGAGGATTGAAGATTGAGGATTGAAGATTGAGGATTGAGGATTGAGGATTGAGGATTGAGGATTGATGGTTGATTATTGAAGATTGAGGATTGAGGATTGAGGGTTGAGGATTGAGGACGAGGACTGACGGTTGAGGATTGAGGTTTGAGGACTGAGGATCGAGGATTGAGGGCTGAGGATTGAGGATTGGGGATTGAGCATTGAGGATTGAAGATTGAGGACTGGGGATTGAGGATTGAAGATTGAGGATTAACGATTGAGGATTGGGGATTGAGGATCTAGGATTGGAGATTGGTTATTGAGGATTGAAGATTGAGGGTTGAGGATTGAGGATTAAGACTTGAGAATTGAGGATGAGGACTGAGGGTTGAGGATTGAAGTTTGAGGAATCAGGATTGAGGATAGAGTATTGAGGATTGAGGAATGAGGATTGTAGATTGAGTATTGAGGATTGAAGACTGAGGATTGAGGGCTGAGGATGAGGTCTGAGGGTTGAGGGTTGAGCTTTGAGGACTGAGGACTGAGGATTGAGGATTCAGGATTCAGGATTGAGGATTGAGGATTGAGGATTGAGGACGAGGACTGACGGATGAGGATTGAGGTTTGAGGATTGAGGAGTGAGGATTGAGGACTGAGGATTGAGGATTGAGGATTGAGGATTGAGGATTGAAGATTGAGGATTGGGGACTGAGGATTGACGATTGAGGACTGAGTGTGGAAGGTTGAGTGATGAGAATTGATGTTTGTGGAATGAGATTTGATGAGTGAAGAATGGGGATTGAGTAATGAAAACTGTGAATTGGGGATATTCTATTGAGGATTGAGGATTGACAACTTATTGTTGAGGACTGAGGGCTGAGGATTGAGGATTCAGGATTGAGGATTCAGAACTGAGGTTTGAGGACTGAGGATTGACGATTGAAGATTGAGTATTGAGCATTGAAGATTGAGGATTGAGGATTGAGGATTGAGGACGAGGACTGACGAATGAGGATTGAGGTTTGAGGATTGAGGAGTGAGGATTGAGGACTGAGGATTGAGGATTGGGGATTGAGGATTGACGATTGAGGACTGAGTGTGGAGGGTTGAGTGATGAGAATTGATGTTTGTGGATTGAGATTTGATGAGTGAAGAATGGGGATTGAGTATTGAAAACAGTGAATTGAGGATATTCTAATCAGGATTGAGAATTGACAATTGATTGTTGAGGACTGAGGGCTGAAAATTGAGGATTCAGGATTGAGGATTCAGAATTGAGGTTTGAGGACTGAGGATTGAGGTTTGAGGATTGAGGATTGAGGATTGAGTATTGAAGATTGAGGATTGGGTATTGCGGATTGAACATTGGGTATTCAGGATTGAGGATTGATGATTGAGGATTGAGGACTGAAGATTGAATATCGATGATTGAAGATTGAGGATTGAGGGTTCAGAGTTGTGGATTGAGGACGAGGACTGAGGGTTGAGTATTGATGTTTGATGTCTGAGGATTGAGGATAGAGGATTGAGGTTTGAGGATTGAGGATTGAGGACTGAGGATTGAAGACTGAGTATTGAGGATTGAAGATTGAGGATTGAGGATTGAGGATTGAGGATTGAGGATTGAAGATTGAGGATTGGGGACTGAGGATTGACGATTGAGGACTGAGTGTGGAAGGTTGAGTGATGAGAATTGATGTTTGTGGAATGAGATTTGATGAGTGAAGAATGGGGATTGAGTAATGAAAACTGTGAATTGGGGATATTCTATTGAGGATTGAGGATTGACAACTTATTGTTGAGGACTGAGGGCTGAAGATTGAGGATTCAGGATTGAGGATTCAGAATTGAGGTTTGAGGACTGAGGATTGAGGTTTGAGGATTGAGGATTGAGGATTGAGGACTGAGGATTGAGGATTGAGGATTGAGCATTGAGGATTGAGGTTTGAGCACTGAGGATTGAGGGTTGAGTATTGAGGATTGAGAATTGAGGATTGAGGATTGAGGATTGAGGATTGAAAATTAAGCTTTGAGGATTGAATATTGAGGATTGAGGATTGAGTGTTGAGGATTGAGGAAGAGGGCTGTGGGCTGAGGGTTGAGGTTTGAGTATTGAATCCTGAGAATTCAGGATATTCTATTGAGTATTGAGAATTGCGGATTGATGGTTGAGTATTGAGGATTGAGGATTGAGGATTGATGACAGAGGATTGAGGATTGAGGATTGAGGATTGAGGATTGAAAATTGAGCATTGAGGATTGAATACTGAGGATTGAGGATTGAGGATTGAGGATTGAAGATGAGGGCTGTGGGTTGAGGTTTGAGGTTTGAGTATTGAATCCTGAGAATTCAGGATATTCTACTGAGTATTGAGAATTGCGGATTGATGGTTGAGTATTGAGGATTGAGGATTGAGGATTGAAGGTTGAGTATTGAGAATTGAAGACTGTGGATTGAGGATTGAGGATTGAGGATTGAGGATGAGGTCTGAGCGTTGAGGGTTGAGGTTTGAGGACTGAGGACTGGGGATTGAGGATTGAGGATTGAGGATTGAGGATTGAAGATTGAGGATTGGGGACTGAGGATTGACGATTGAGGACTGAGTGTGGAAGGTTGAGTGATGAGAATTGATGTTTGTGGAATGAGATTTGATGAGTGAAGAATGGGGATTGAGTAATGAAAACTGTGAATTGGGGATATTCTATTGAGGATTGAGGATTGACAACTTATTGTTGAGGACTGAGGGCTGAGGATTGAGGATTCAGGATTGAGGATTCAGAACTGAGGTTTGAGGACTGAGGATTGACGATTGAAGATTGAGTATTGAGCATTGAAGATTGAGGATTGAGGATTGAGGATTGAGGACGAGGACTGACGAATGAGGATTGAGGTTTGAGGATTGAGGAGTGAGGATTGAGGACTGAGGATTGAGGATTGGGGATTGAGGATTGACGATTGAGGACTGAGTGTGGAGGGTTGAGTGATGAGAATTGATGTTTGTGGATTGAGATTTGATGAGTGAAGAATGGGGATTGAGTATTGAAAACAGTGAATTGAGGATATTCTAATCAGGATTGAGAATTGACAATTGATTGTTGAGGACTGAGGGCTGAAAATTGAGGATTCAGGATTGAGGATTCAGAATTGAGGTTTGAGGACTGAGGATTGAGGTTTGAGGATTGAGGATTGAGGATTGAGTATTGAAGATTGAGGATTGGGTATTGCGGATTGAACATTGGGTATTCAGGATTGAGGATTGATGATTGAGGATTGAGGACTGAAGATTGAATATCGATGATTGAAGATTGAGGATTGAGCGTTCAGAGTTGTGGATTGAGGACGAGGACTGAGGGTTGAGTATTGATGTTTGATGTCTGAGGATTGAGGATAGAGGATTGAGGTTTGAGGATTGAGGATTGAGGACTGAGGATTGAAGACTGAGTATTGAGGATTGAAGATTGAGGATTGAGGATTGAGGATTGAGGATTGAGGATTGAAGATTGAGGATTGGGGATGGAGGATTGAGGATTGAGGTTTGAGGATTGAGGATTGAGGACTGAGGATTGAGGATTGAGTGTTCTGGATTAAGGATTGAAGATTGAGGATTGAAGATTGAGGATTGAGGATTGAGGGTTGAGGATTGAGGACTGTGGGTTGAGAATTGTTGTTTGTAGATTGAGATTTCAAGATTGAGGATTGAGTATTGAAAGCTGAGAATTGAGGATATATTATTGAAGATTGAGGATAATAGATAATATTAAAAGTGTATTTAGTGGTACTAAATGAATTAATATTTTTTCTCAATTTATAGTTCAACCGTAAAATATATATGTTAATCATATTGATATTGTTAATGCTAAATTAATTGATAAGTGACATGTAGGAGTGAAAATATATGGTAATAATCCTATTAAATTATAAAGTATGATTATTATTAGTATTCTTAAGAAAATAATTAGATTAAATATATATTTGTAACTAATTAGTAATTTAAATTCATTGTAAATTATTATTATAAGCTTAATTCATAATATATTTAAACGAGAGGAAATAAATCAATATATTATTGGTATCATTATTAATGGTAGTAATAAACTAATTCAATTTATTATAAGTATAATATATGTAGATGGGTCGAAAATTGATAATAGGTTTATCATATTCACTTTCATAAATTTTTATTCTTATTTTTTAATATTTTCTTTTTATTTTCATATGGAGAAAAATTAATAAGTAAATACTGAAGATTAATGATTATAATGTAAATAATTCTGAATGTGAAAAATAGAAGAATTGATCATAATATTTGTTTTATCTGTGGTATAAAAAAATATTTAAATATTGGCCATTAGAAGTATATCGAATTTATACTATAATATGGTTTAAGAGACCAATTCTTTCATTTCAGACATCTAATGATTAAATTATTATTGTTAAATAAAATATAAATAAAAAATATTAAAAAATTAATAATTTTAAATTGACAATTTAATGTTATATGTTTAACTAATTTTTTATCTTAGGATTTTATAAAGTTATTATTCTAAGTAATCAATTTCCAAAATCATTTATTGATGTTGATTCTACTACGATAGGTATACATCTATGATTTGTTCCACAAATTTCTGAACATTGGCCAAAAAATAATCCTGGTCGGTATGTAAATAATATTATTTGATTAAGTCGTCCTTGAGTTGCATCTATTTTTATTCCTAAGGATGGAATTGTTCATGAGTGAATTACATCAACAGATGTTGTAATTAAACGAATTAGGGTTTTAAATGGAATAATAATTCGATTATCTACATCTAATAGTCGAAATAATCTTAAATTTGAATAATCATTGATTATAAAAGAATCATAATTTAAATAAAATTCTGGATATTCATATCTTCAATATCATTGATGACCAATAGCTTTAATTGTAAAATATGAGAATGTCCATATTTCATCAACAAAATAAAGAGTTTTTAATTATGGAAATGCAATAATTATTAATACAATTATTGGAAAAATAGTTCAAATAATTTCAATTAAATTATTTTCTAATAAAAATCGATTTCTAAATTTTCTTAAAATGATATTTATTATTATAAATAATGTTATCGAAATAATTATTGATAATATTATATATAGTAATATTATAAAATACAACTAAATTATCAGCAAAAGGAGAGTTAGGATCTTGAAGTGAAAATATATTTCATGTAGTAATTTTTAATAAAAGAAATATATCTTTATATATGAAGCTTAAATTCATCGCACTAATCTGCCATATTAAATTTAATTTTTAATTTATAAATTTTATAAGCTTAAAATTAAATTTTCTTTCTTTTATTTTCTTTTTTAAAAATCAAAGGAGTTTCACTAAATGAGTGTTCAAATGGGGGATAATTTTGTAATCATTCAAGTGAATTTTGAAAATATTTAAATAAAATTAATCGTTTTACTATAAATCTTTCTAATATAATAAAAATAAATATTATTATTCTATTAATTGAAATTAATGATCCTAGTGAAGATAGAAAATTTCAACAGTAATATGCGTCAGGGTAATCTGAATATCGTCGTGGTATTCCTATTAATCCTAAAAAATGTTGAGGGAAGAATGTTATATTTACTCCAATAAATATAAAATAAACTTGAATTTTAAGAAATTTTTTGTTTAGTGTTAATCCAGTAATTAAAGGATATCAGTGAATTAATCTTGCAATAATTCTAAATACTGCTCCTATTGAAAGTACATAATGAAAATGTCCTACAACATAGTATGTATCATGAAGTAAAATATCAATAGATGAATTTGATAATATAATTCCTGTTAATCCTCCTATTGTAAACAAAAAAATAAATCCCATAGATCATAAAGTTGTTGGATTTGCGTAAACTTTTAATCCATGGAATGTTGCTCGTCATCTAAAAACTTTAATGCCAGTGGGAATGGCAATAGTTATAGTTGCTGATGTGAAATAAGCGCGAGTATCTACATCTATTCCAACAGTAAATATGTGATGTGCTCATACAATAAATCCTAGAAAACCAATTCCTAGTATTGCGTATACTATTCCTATGTTTCCAAATGTTTCTTTTTTACCTCTTTCGTTTAAAATAATATGTGAGACTAGTCCAAATCCTGGAAGAATTGGAATATAAACTTCTGGATGTCCAAAGAATCAAAATAAGTGTTGGTATAAAATTGGGTCACCCCCTCCTATAGGGTCAAAAAAAGAAGAATTTAAATTTCGATCTGATAAAAGTATTGTAATTGCTCCAGCAAGAACAGGTAGTGATAGTAAAAGTAAAATTGCTGTAATTACAACTGATCATGGGAATAAAGGTAGTTGATCATATTGTAACGAATAATTTATTATATTGAAAATTGTCACTAAAAAATTAATAGCCCCTATGATTGATGATACTCCGGCGATATGAAGGGAAAAAATTGTTAGATCGGTAGATGATGATGGGTGGTATATAAATGATGATAATGGAGGGTAAATTGTTTATCCTGTGCCTGATCCTGAATTTAAATAATTTCTTATTAATAATAAAAAAATTGAAGGAGGTAGTAATCAATATCTTATATTGTTTATTCGTGGAAATGCCATATCTGGAGCTCCAATCATTAAGGGAACTAATCAGTTCCCAAAACCTCCAATTATGAATGGTATAACCATAAAATGAAATTGTAACAAAAGCATGAGACGTTACAATTGAATTATAAATCTGATCATTTTTAATTCATGCCCCTGTCTTCTTAATTCTAATCGAATAATAAATCTTATTGATGAACCAATTATTCCTGATCATATAGCGAATATAAAATATAATATGCCAATATTTTTATGATTAGTGGAGTATAATCATTTTTTTATTCACGAAGAAATTAAGATTTATAAAATTAAATTTATATTTTTAATTTTGAAGATTAATAGTTTAAAATTAACTTCAAATCTCTAAATAAAGTATTAGAGTATTATGTCTGATAAAAGGAATAAATTGTAAATTTATTTATGAAAATAAAATTTTCTAATACTATTAATATAATTTCTATAGTTTAATCAAAATATTAAATTGCAAATTTAAAAATAAAATATAATTTTTTAGAAATTAGATTTTAAAGTAAATGTATATGATTCTAAATATAATTACTATAATATTTATAATAAATAAAATTCACATATCTATATATTTGTATTTTAAGAATATATTTGAGTAATTTTTATTGAATAAATTATTATTAATGAAATTTAAATAATTTCAAATTATTAATAGTCTTGATATTACAATAATGATAGATAGGATAAGATTAAAACCATTAAGTTTAATTACTAAGTTCTCTAACCCTAATCATTTTAAAGAAAATACTCCTATTGGTGGAATAAGTATATATGTTAGTAATAAATAAAAAAATGTAAGTTTTGATTTATTGTTAAAGATTATTATTTCTATTTTATTTTCTAATTTTATATCTATGATTAAATAGATTATATTATATGATAATACTGAATATATGATGAAGTAAAGAATAAAAATATAAAAATTTAAATATATTAATGTTATTATTAATGAAGTTTGATAAATTGAAGAAAATGATATTAGTAGTATTAATGAATTTTTATTTAATATTAATAGCGGTGATACAATTAAATTTAGAGTAATTATAATTAATAATTCTTTTATAGGGATTGAATTTATTAAAAGAATAAAAGGAATTAATCTTATGAATGTTATTAATAAAAATGCATTTATGAAATTAATTGATTTAAATATAAAATTAAATCAAGCATTAAATGGAATAATCCCGAATTATAATGAAGTTCCCATTATTATTAGGATTGATGAGTATACATTAAAATTATTAAATAAAATTCCCGTTAAAATTAGAGATCTTCTAATAAATGAAATAAAAAAATAAAGAACTCTAATTTTCATATTTTTTGAAATAGCTAATAATGATAAAAAAATTAAGTTAGTAATTTCTATAATTAGTCAAATGAAAAATATATTGTTTAATATTAGAGAAAATAGCGATAAAAAGATAATTATTATAGATGAAAAATAAGAATAAAAATTTTTTATCATGGTTAATTTTTTGTTAAATCTTTATATTTTAGTGTATGAGCATATAAATTTTTGAAGTTTATGGAATTAAAATTATTACTAAATTACTATTACACTAAATACAATCATTATTCTGCCATCCGCTGTATCGGTATCTATCATAAGATCGAAAAACTGCTTCCTTGTTCTCAATTTTATGCTTCTCAAATCGATTTCTGCGGCCCTAATTGTCCGATCTGGTTGAGTAGCGTCTCTAACTGAAGCCTAGGTTGTGCGGAACGTAAATATACACATTATTTTGCTTTCCATTGCATCTGAACCTATCCTATGTTCGAAAAACTTCAAATTCATTCCGAATTTTGTGCTTCTGGAGTCAATTTCAGCGGCCCTACTTGTCCGATATGGCTCAGCAGCGGCTCAAACTGCAGCCTGGGTTGTGCGGAACGTAAATATAAATATTACTTTGCCTTTTATTGCGTCAAAACCTGCCATAGAATGGAAAAACTGCTCATTTATTCTCAATCTTATGATTCTCATGTCGATTTCAGCGGCCCTAATTGTCCGATCTGGTTGAGCAGCGCCTCTAACGGAAGCCTAGGGTGTCCGGAACGTAAATATAACCATTCTTTTGCTGTCCACTGCATCTGACCCAATCCTAGGATCGAAAAACTGCAAATTGATTCTGAATTTTTTGCTTCTGAAGTCGATTTCTGCGGCCCCAATTGTCCAATTTGGTTGTCCAGCGTCTGAAACTGAATACTGGGTTGTGCGGTGTTAGGTTATCCATCTAGTCGATCTGTCATTTGTTTGGATTCTGTTATAATGATTTACTAGATTCGTTATTTACGATTTTTAGCTTTGATAGCGTCTTCAAAGTTTATGCATTTCTTGGTACGTTATTATTTAATTTCACGGTTTACTATTATTTATATTTTAGTTAATTTAGTTGCATTGCTTCCAAAACTCTTCGCACCTCTTTGGATTACATTCACTAGTAAGGACTCTTATTGTACTAATATTGTTGTAATACAATATATCACGTTTATTGTTTCACAATCTCTCTATTTTTAATTAAATGTAAATTATTATCTATATTTTAATTAGGTTAATATTTCTTTCCTGTTTCAGGTTTGCGTTCGCTTCTGTTAAATTATATTATATTTATCTTCCTGAGGGTTTTACTTTTAATTTGTTACCCATAGATGGTATGTATCTTATTCTTACAGTACAATAGATTATCATATTGTAGTGTTCTCTCTTTCAGTCTTTTGTATTACTCTTTCATCGGCCTGTCTTTTATTCAGTACTTCTGGACAGAAACTTTGGAAAGCGTTCCATTTATTTTAGTCTGGGATAATTGTATCAATTATCTCATTAGGCTCTCATTGGATATTAATTTCTAGATTGTGCGTTAATTTTTGCCTTTGATCTTTCCATTTCTTACAGTAAAGGAGAGTGGGTTGCGCATCATCTTGTGTTTGACAGCTGTATCAGCAGTGATCCGTTTGGTATTCACCTATTTCTTTTTCGTATATTGGTTGAAGCAACCATGACCTGTAAGTATCTGTGTGGTATAAAAATTTATATACCCATGCTTTCTTGTGACCCATTTCTCAATATCTCTAATCAGCCTTTTAGTCCAGATTCCTGTGTTAGATTCCTCTCATATATTTTGCCATTCTTTGATTGTATTCTCCTTAGTTAATTTGATTTCTTTTTCCAGGTCTTGTTCATATTTTCCTTTCCCTTGTGTAAGGCAAGATACGTAACTTTCTATTAATTTCTTATTGAATTATTCATCTGTGTATGCTTCTTCGTTATAACGAGGTTTGTGACACCTTAATTTATTATCGTTCTTGTTACTCTGGCTAAATTTTTAATTTTACTATTTCTAGCATTATCCTTTTCTTTCATTTCATAAAGTTCTTTTCTTATTTTGATCTTTACCAAAATGGGTGGAAATCTTGCTAGTACACAGAAGGCGTTTAATGACTAATGATTAATTTAATTTTATTATAAGATTAATGATTTATTTTATTGATTGAAATAAATATTATTTTATATAATTATGGACCTTATCTAACTTTACTAGTTACTTCCTTATTAACCTTTGATCTAAGTTTATTTCTTATTATCTATTAGGTTCTGTCGTATAAATTACAAACTAATTTTCAATTTGTTATTCGTTTGAAATCAAAATTGGACACCAACAAGATATTCTGCTATTTTGATATATATTTAATATATATTATCATTTTATATTATTTTATTTGATTCAAAAAATAGTTTAATTAAAATATTAATTTTGGAGATTAATGATAATTATCTATTTAATTTTTTTTGAAAATAAAATTATTATGTATTTTGTATCATAAAATATTTTGTGGTTAATTAGTTAAAATTATTATAAAATATTTTTAATTTACTAGATTTATGTTTTAAATTAAACTATTTAACTAAAATAATGATTTTATTTTATCGCTTATTTACTTATTTTAATTTTATTAAATTTTATGTTGATTTTCGTTTTTAAGAGTGATTTATTGATAATATTGATTAGTATACAATTTTTTGTAATTCCTATACTATCAATAATCTTTATGTTTGAAATTTATTCTAACGAATGAATTTTTATATATTTTATAGTATTTTCTGTGTGCGATAGAGTTATTGGTTTGAGAATTTTAGTTAATTGTACTTATTTTTATGGGAATCAAAGAATTTCAATATTAATTTTAACATGATAAAAGCTTTTTTAATAATTTTGATATTATTTTTTCTTTATAATTTAAATAAATTTTTAAAATTTACATTTTTATTTTGATGTTTATTAGATTTATATTATTATTCAATTTTAGAAATGAAATATATTGAAACACAATTAGGTTTAATTTTGGCTTCAATTTTTTTTCATTTATATCAGTTATTTTAAATTTATGAATTTTTAATTTGATTTTGTTAATAAATTTATCTAGAATTTGTTTTAATTTAAATTTGATTTTGTTGATTGTTTTATATTTTACATTTTTAACAATAAATTTTTTAATATTTTATTTCTTTTTTGAGGTAAGGTTAATTATTATATGTTTAATTATTGTAAAATGAGGGACAGGTAACATACGATTGTTAGCTGGTTATTATCTGATGTTTTATACAATATTTTTTTCATTTCCCTTACTGGTTTTTTTATTAATTATTATTTATTCGAATAATTTAGCCCTAATAAATTTAATAGAAATAATAGATTATAATTTAAATATTTTTATATTTATTTATATATTAAGTTCATTTTTAGTGAAAATTCCTATATTTATATTACATGGATGATTATTAAAAGCTCATGTTGAAGCCCTTGTGTTTGTAGAAATAATTTTAGCAGCTATTTTATTAAAATTAGGAACATATGGTTTATTGCGATTTATATATATTTTTTATTCTAATTTTTATTTTGTAAATTTGGTAATTTTAGTATTTAGATTAATTGGGGGGTTAATTGTTTCAATTTTATGTTTACATCAAATTGATATAAAGATTTTGGTAGCTTATTCTTCAGTAATTCATACAAGAATTTTATTAAGATCTATAATAACTGAAATACTTTTAGGATTTGTATGTAGTTATATTATTATAATTGCTCATGGATTATGTTTTTCGGGTTTATTTTATTTAGTAAATTTGTGTTATAAATCTTCAGGGAGACGGATTATATTTTTAAATAAGGGGATAATAGCGTTAATGCCTTCAATATCTATATTTTGATTTATATTTTGTACATCTAATATATCTGCTCCTGTTTCATTAAATTTAGTTGGTGAGGTATTTTTTTTAATAATTATTTATTTATGATTGAAATATTTGATTTATTTATTAATTTTTTATTGTTTTCTTAGATTTTGTTATTCATTATATTTATATATTTATGTTCAACATGGAAAAATAAATTTTTTTTTAAAGATTTTTAATGCTAATATCTTAGATTATTATATTTTATTGATGCATTGAATTCCCCTAAATTTTATATTTTTAAATTTAATTATTTTTTCATATTAATTTTAAATATATTTTATTTAAATAGTTTAATTAAAATATTGACTTGTGGTGTCTATGATATATGTATTTATATTTTAAATTATCATAAAAATGTTTTTAATTAGTTTATTCATACTATTTTCTGAAATACTATACCTATTTTTAGGCCTATATTTATATACATCTAAATATGTGATTATTTTAGAATGGGATTTAATAAATTTATTTTGTATAAAATTTAGAATTTATTTGGATTTTATTAGATTAATATTTATCGGAGTTGTTTCTATTATTTCCTCATGCGTAATAATTTACAGAATTGAATATATAAGGTCAGATAAAAGAATTTGTCGGTTTTTTTATTTATTAATTTTATTTATTCTATCAATATGTTTAATAACTTTAAGTCCCAGAGTTTTATCAATTTTATTAGGATGGGATGGGCTAGGTTTAATTTCTTTTGGTTTAATTATTTATTATCAAAGATATAGAGCTTTTAATTCTGGAGTTTTAACAATTTTATGTAATCGGGTTGGAGATATTGGATTTTTAATATTGATTGTTTCAAATTCCGCAAATGGGTCGTGAAATTTAATAATTTATGAAATAGATAGATTTATAATATTTTTCATATTTTTAGGTGCTTTAACTAAAAGAGCTCAAATACCCTTTTCATCATGGTTACCTGTAGCTATAATAGCTCCAACCCCTATTTCTACTTTAGTTCATTCTTCAACCTTAGTTACTGCAGGGGTTTACTTATTAATCCGTTATTACAGTTTAGTGTTTACAATAAATAATAACGTTATTTTATTTATCTCAATCTTTAATATATTTATGGCTAGTTTTATTGCTAATTTTGAATATGATTTAAAGAAAATTATTGCCCTATCAACTTTAAGTCAGTTAGGATTAATAATAAGGATTTTATCTGTAGGGTTAGTGGATTTAGCCTTTTCTCATTTAGTTATTCATGATTTATTTAAATCAATAATATTTATATGTGCAGGAAGATTTATTCATAGATCTAATAATAACCAAGATATTCGAAATTTTAATTCTATGAGAATTTTAATACCTTTAAATAGTATAGTTCTATTAATTGGAAAATTAAGTCTATGCAGGTTTTTCTTTTTGTCAGGTTTTCTCTCTAAAGATATAATTATTGAATATTTCTTTTTTAATAGAGATATTAGAATTACAATATTTTGTATATTTTATATGTCTATGGTGTTTACACTAAGATACTCATTTCGTTTAGTTTTATAAATCTTTTATCCTTTTGAATTTAAAAATTTTACTTATAGAGTATATTATGAACCTTTATATATTAATTTATGTATTTCCTTTTTGTTTATTATAGTTACTTTTATGGGAATACTTATTTTTTATCTAATCTTTAAAGTTTACATTATCTTATTGAATTTTTATGATAAAATATTTATTTTATTAATTTATTTATTAGGGATTTATTTTGGTTATTGATTATTTTATTATCCTAATAAACACCCCCAAAAATATTTATTTAATAAATTTATCTTTTTTCTGAAAAGAATATATTTTTTATCATATTTCTATAAGATTAGGTATACTTTTTTACTTAAATCGATGTATAAAAATAATAATAAAATTGAAAATGGTCTTTCCGAATCAATTTTGACATTTTGAATGAAACCATTTACAAATTACTTAGTAAAATTTATCAAGTGATTAATTATCTATGACACTCTGATGTTTATCCTAAAGCCAAATAAAACTCAGCACGAACAACAAACCGCTGATTATTTAATGATACTTATATTTTATATATATTTATCAATATTTATCCTAGTTTATTCATTATTTCTGTTGTTGTATTAAACTTACACCACTTACTGAACCAAAGAATATAATTTATTGTATTATTACTAATTATTGTATATTGCATTAACTGTAAATAATAGTCAGTTGGAAAGGCGTGCAGACATCTCTTCTAAAACTCGAAAATTAAAAACTTTTTAATAGGAACTAGATTTTCAACGAAGTTCTTTTAGTTTCACATTTCTTAAAACATCAATTTTGATGTATATATATTCAACTTATTCTTTTCAATATATCGCAATTGGTGGAACATCGTGAATAATACAAGTACTGTGAAAGGCAACAGGAAAAGAAACGAAGCTTGTAAACCGATTTTGAATGTCAATGATTTTACATGTGAATTTTTAAAGAAATTTCTAATATGGTTAAGTTCTTGGCAAAATTTAGAGACAAATGGCCACTTAACATTAGATACTTTCAAATCTCTGCATCACAGTACTACAGTTCTTTTACAACTTACAGAGTACTGTTTACAAAATTTTGATATATTATATTTTCTAGCTGGAAAATTTACAACCGAAAAATTAGAGAAACGATTTGGAAATTATAGACTTTTATCTGGTTGTATTCATCATATATCGTATACTGAAGCAATTCATGCAGAAAAAATATCAGATTGAAACGTACATTTACAAAATCGGCAAGTTCGTTTTCTTTTACTGAAATCAAAAATAAATTTCGAATGATAACAGTACCGATCTTTCCATTGATGTAACTGGTTTCTTGGGAATCTTTGATTCTGCATATTTGTCCAATTGTGTTGTTGATGATTCCATTAAAATTTACATATCCGAGTATGCATCCCAACCTGCTGCTAAAAAATGAAATTGCAATATATGTAGGTTATTAATTGTGGAGGATAAAGGTAAAACTGTAGGCGATATATATTTTGATCACTTACAAAGAGGCGGCCTTTCTCTTCCCACTGAAGAAGTGATAACCACACTTATTCATATGTATGCACTACTGGAGGCCAAAATAAATGATGGTAATTTAGAATCTCAATTCTTACAATCTGAAAATCATAAATACATTTTATGTAAATTAACATATATTAGTATTCAAGCAGATATGCATTATTTAGCATTTTCAGATACATGCGTTTGTGGACAAACTTACCACAGTATTTTGTTTCAATTATTATCAATTTTTTCATATATTTTATCAAGCAATTATGTAAAAACTCTAAATAATAGTCTGTTGGAAAGGCGTGCAGCCATCTATTCTAAAAATCGAAAATTAGAAACCTTTTAATAGGAAGTAGATTTTCAACGATGTTCTTTTAATTTCACTTTTCTTAAAACATCAATTTTGATGTATATATATTCAACTTATTCTTTTCAATATGTTTTAATACATTAATAGAGTTTTATTTATTTGCTTAGTATGTACTATTTCACAAGATTTAAGGTTTTACTGGTAGTATTTCAAGAGTACGTTTTGTTATGTTTTCTTATTAATATTATTCAAGATTATCTACTATTATTATTTCAAAATGTAATACTTTATTTAATAATGAATACAAAAATTATGTTTTTGTTATGTTTTATTTAAAATTAATTTCATTTTAGAAAGTGGGATGACCTGACTATAGGCGAACCACCCATTATAATAAAAAAAGGGTAACGCGCCATGATAAATACCCCTAGGGTGGTGAAGAAATCTTTCATAATTACAATACAATATATCCTCTAACACGATTTTATAATTAACTGCATAATTGTTCCTTTCAATATCTAATTATGCTAACCTCTTTAGCCTGTTTCACCTGTTCACATAACCTATTTGGCTCCGTACCAATAATTTTGTCTATTCCACGTCTCTCTATTAACTTATACCACCGACTAGGTAATAATAGACCTAACATCCTATGTATTTTTCTGTCCCTGATTTTTGGGGTGCTAGCACCCCATTATCACTTTAGTGTCACCGCCAATATTACCGGCGAAGTCTCAAAGTAGATTGCAACGCTACGAATTTTCGGAATTACAATTAAAATGGAGTAGGCAGGTTATATTAAGCCCGCAATTTTTGAATGTATATGTAAGAGTAATAGTTAATAACTATATTGCGAATTTCATTCATTTCTGCCAAAATATAGAAAATATGAAGAATATAAATCAAGTTGCAATATTTAGAAAATAAGACAAACTACTTACATAAATAATAACTATACTCTCCGTATCAGCCATTGAGATATTAAAGTTTAACATTTTGTAATGTATTAAGCTATTAAACAGTACAATTTTCTAACGATTTGAACTATTAAAGTATAAAAACTCCTTAATGTATATATATTAATGTATATAACTAAAAAAAATCATGGTACTAAGAAACAATATTTGTTATATGTTGTAATAGTTGTATAATAACTTACTTTAACTTGCAATCTTTGTAAAGTTTCAAAGTATAAAGTAGTAAAGTTTCAAAGTTTCAAAGTATTTCGAAGTAAATAGTAATAATAAATAAACATAATAATTATAGTATATAAACAAGCTAAATGAGAGCACCTACATACTTGTCCTGTTTATTATTACACAATGTAATTTAACAATGGAAAGAATTTTTCCCAGTCATGCTTTTTACGAGATTTCAAGGTCACTGATATTTTTGAAACGAGATTCTATATTTTTTTCTATATTCTTCTGGACGATATCTATAAGAATATATTTAACTTTCTTAATACTCGTAACGTTTCAATTATTATTTCCCAAGATGACTTGCTATAAATAACGCTCTGATCTTTTAAATAGAACTGGAAAAAATCCGTTAAATTATTGTTTATAATAATAAACAATTTTAAAATTTAGATATGGTTCTCTGATTCAATTTGTTTGGATAAATTTGTAAGAAATTGTATTGAAATTTATTTGTCAGAAAAATACGAAGAATAAGAAATCTGTTCCTTAGACAATGGTTGGGGTAAGTGCTGTGGGGTTCATCACAGTCCTGTTACCGAAAGGCATAGCCTTCCCCACTCCGTGGTCAGATCCTTTAGGAACAATATTCCCATTCTTTAGCAATACGGTATCGGGCCGCTTGCCTTCTTGAAACACTCGCTCTTCTTTCAAACAGTCACACAACACCCAATAACTGGAAGGCCAAACGTAGCCATCAGCCATCAGGCACCAACGGGACTGTTTAATCTCATGCACCTTCAATCAGCCACAGGCAGACTAAGACCCTATTACCCTATCATAAATCCCTCAAAGACACATTCTCGTTCGGATAACCGTCCCAAACTCTCTCTCAAAATACCTTAACGCTAGCATATTTAACTATTTAAGTTGGAATTTGTTTTTCATGGTCTTCTTAATTAGTTAGTTTATTATTTTTATGTAAAAGAACATATTATATTTTCATATATATGTTTATATTTATATATCATGAAGAGACAAAAGTAACGACATGACTATATGTATAACTATGCAAAATAACATTTTTTTACAATGTTCTAATTCGTAACACATAGTATGTGAGCTAAAGCGTGGGTGCGCAAAGCTCCTTTTCTATATTGAATGAACTGTCAAATTCGACTCTATTCTGAGAAGTCACACGTATGTAAGCACACACACTATTCGATATTTCACCACAGGTTGAAATAGTTCTCCACGTAAACGTTATTCGTGAGTAGAGGTCGCCTAATTCAGTCTACAAACTATGCATCGGTAAGGCAGTTTGACCTGAGACACAAAACCCCATTGAATGTTAGGTCTATCATTATCTGGTCGGTGCTTATACATACCTTTATGAATTTTTAAATTCTTCAGTTTGATTCAAAGATAGTTTTATCTTGTTTCACACTTATATTTTCTTGGGTTAAACTTTACTTTGGGAAAACAAAAATTAATGGGTTTTTTTTACATATTTTAATAACACTGGACGAGCGGAATCCAAAAATGCAAATTTTAAGTTTAGGAATCCAGCGGTTGAAAAGTTATGCGTATTTATAGGTGAGCATTTTTAAACTATTTCACTAGCTACTTTGACGCCATATTGGCTTCTACACGCTGCTCAGCCAATGAGCGGAGCCGCTGGCTACGAGCAATTGCATATGGTGATGACCATTTAAGCTGTATATACAAACGTTATTATTTCCCTTTTTCAATTTCCTTTCTAGTCTAGACCTAGTGACGGACTAGAACCAAGTGATGAGATATACTAATTTCAACGAATTGAAGTCGTTCTAGGTGGTGACTGCGTGCAAAAGCCAAATTCATTATGTAATCAATTAAATGTATATTCGTTTCTAATAGCATCCATTAAAGATGACATCATATCAATTTTATTATATTTACAAAATCGACGCCATAAGAATTCGCATAAACGGTATGCATATTCATCGTCGTGAAAACGAGCTCTTCCACGCATCCAGTCTTTCGCTGGTCGCCAGTTGGACTCAATTTTTTGAGTGTGGGTACCATCGCTGGCTTCAATTAAAAAATTATTTACATTTATTTACATTATTTGCATTAAAAATTATTTACAAAAATTATTTACAAAAATTATTTACAAAAGATTAAAGTTGATTAAAAAATTTAGTAATTATTTATAATACGTGCCTCCTCACCGATTTTTTTGAAACTTTTTTATACCATGTATCTTGATACATGGATTAATTTTTCTAAATGAAATAATTGTCGCTCACCTTTCGTTTTCGAGATAAACATTTTTATATGCTTGAAAATTATGGTGGCAGGCCGAGGGTAGGTAGCAAAAAGGGGATTTGAGTTGGGTTAGAGCTAGGGCCGCGAAAGAATTCGAATTCGGTCGCGCGAGAATGATTCCGTTAAGACCGTTTTGAACCGAACCGGAAATAAAATCGTGCTTATGTGTATATATATATATATAGCGTAGATATAGCATATAGGGCTCTGGTAATTACTGTCAAAAGTTACGGGGACGTAACACAACTCGAAATATCTCTTTTCCTGGCCCTAGCTCTAACCAACTTGAAACATCTCTTTTCCTGACCCTAGCTCTAACCAATTCGAAACATCTCTTTTACTGGCCGTAGCTCTAACCCAACTCAAATCCCCTTTTTGCTACCTACCCTCGGCCTGCCACCATAATTTTCAAGCGTATACAAATTTATATCTCGAAAACGAAAAGAGAGCGACAAATCACTTTCACTTCATTTAGAAAAATTAATCCACGTATCAAGACACATGATATAAAAAAGTTTCAAAGAAATTGTTAAGGAGACCCTTATTCTAAATAATTACCAAAAATTTTGGTCCTCAACACGAAGTTTAGTTTAACCCTTACCTACAAATTCAATACTATGATTTACTGTTTTATGGATATATCCACGGGCAGTAAGTCCTGCGTAACTTTTAAAACTGTCCGTGTGTATTTCACTGTCGGCAATTACATGTCTATCGATGATGTCGATTAAAGTCGATGCTTCTCGATTTTCAACGACTATCATTCGACAATCATTCGTTTTGGTATCGACTATACCTAATACCCAGTGGCCTTCCACTCTTCTGCCACGATTGTATTTTCTTTTTCCAAATTTGGCTTCGTCAATCTTTTATAAATGAAATAATATAAAACTAACAATGTGTCACTACAGAATAAAAACTAAGAAAAGAAATGGAAAAAGTACTATAGAACAGTTATATAAGATACCTGAACAATGATACGAGATCCAGATTCGGAAATGCCTCCCAATTTAGGCATTCCTGCTTGAATTTTTGATAAATGATCTACAACCATTTCTCGGCAATATTGATACCATGCAGAAATAGTGGCAGATGATAAATTGGTACTATCTTCTTCTGTGAAGTCGCACAATTCGTGGGCAGTATCTTCGCACGAAAAATCTCGCGTGAAACAATACATCAATCTAAAACGAGCATTACAAAAACAAAAAAACGTTTTTAAGAATCTTCTAAATTTTTTAATCGTTAATTTGATGAAATCACGAAAAATAATTCTAACTTTATCGCCTTATCAAAAGGCAAACGGACATCCTCAAAAAAGGAATCAACTGTGGCTGCAAATTGTTTGCATCTGGACCTTCCAACCGAACAGAGAAACCGCCCAGCACCGTGTTGCGATGACTTATATAATTTCATCGGCTTTCGATGGACAGAACAATTTTTATCTGTTCTTAACAATCCATGCTCTTGAGCCCAGGCGATCGCACTTTCTTTTGAATTTGGTAAATTCGATGTTAGATTATATAATCAAGGAACAAAAACAAGTATCGAAAGTATCGAAGGATACAGAAAATGTTCTGTCTTGTTTCTATGGTTTTTTGTTTACTTTTGAATATATTCATGTGGGATCTGATATCATACAGACTTCTTCCGTGCGTTGTGTTACAATTAAATTTCTTTTTATTTTAAATCGTTATCCCATATTACAACAGGTTATGGGCCCAGAATTCATTCTATAATAATTAAGTGTATCGCGTGTTAATTAGTTTAGTTTTTTTTTAATCAATTAAGTGTAAAATACTTTAAACTGCGTGACGATGGAGATGTCCAAAGACAGGAGAAACATTCAGCAATTCAGTGGTACGAAATACAACGCGTGGAAGCATAGAGTTCGTAATTTATTATATGAGCTCGATGTATTAAAAGTTCTTGACGAGCAACCACCGGTTCCTGTCACCGCAGTATGATCGATGGCGGAACGCATTGCCAAATGCACTGTTGTGCAATATTTATCTGATACGCATTTGAAGTATGACACTCCGGGAAGTACAGCAAAATCAATTATATTAAGTTTAGATTCAGTGTATGAGAGTCAAAGTACGGCTACGGAATTATCCATTAGGAAAAAGCTATTAAGATTGAAAATGAAAAGTGACAGTTCGTTGAAAGATCATTTCGGGAAAACGAAATTATTTCAATTTTGTTATCTAGTTTGCCCGAAGTATATGATACGGTGTCAACTGTCATTGAGACGATGATGACAGAAGCGAGAATTACACTTGACACAGTTAAAAAGAGACTGTTGGATGATGAGACGAAAATTAGGAGTGAAAAGTTGGATACCAACGCGAAAATACTCTAAGCTGAAGTGAAAAATCAAAGACCACATAATTTTGGAAGTACACGCTTTAAAAGAGGAAGTAATAGAAGAGGTAACATTAGAAGAGGAAATACATTCAAGCCGAATAGACAATCTTTTACCGGAAAATGTCATCAGTGTGGAAGAACAGGACACAAGATTAAAGAGTGTTATTACTATAAAAAGAGGCACCAATATAGAGCAGAACAAAGAAACAAAAATCAAAATATACATACAATTCAGACGACGCAAGCTGTTACAAGCAACAACGTGTCGGGATATGCCTTTATGACCGGAGACTACCAGGTCATGAAAACCAGAAAATTAACATTTATCCTGGATTCTAGAGCATCGGATCATATAGTCAAAGAAGATAATGTATTTCCAAATATGACCATACTTGATCCACCCATCAGGATTTCGATAGCGAAGAATGGAGAATATATAACTGCATCGAAGTAGGGACAGATACCTGTGACTACCAATACGGGAATTGAAGGCGTTTTGGAGGACGTATTGTACTGCCCGGACGTGCCGTACAACTTACTATCCGTTAGAAAGTTGCAGCAAAAAGGAATGAGTATAACTTTCAATGAGAGGGGCGTCGAAATAATCAAAAACGGTAAAATCATGATGATTGGTAAGCCTTCAAATAATTTAATATCTATAGATTTTGATGTCATCGAAAAAGGAGTAAATTCACTTAATTCTTATATTTCAAATAAGATAGTTAATAATTATGAATTATGGCATAGGCGCTTAGGGCATATAGGAAAGGCAAAATTTTTACAGTTGAAGAATAAGCAGGTGGTGGAAGATGTGACGTATCTTGAAAAAGTAATTCCAGACGATGATATATGTGAAGCTTGTATTAAAGGAAAACAAGCACAATTGCTATTTGAAAAGGCAAAAGATAAAAGTCACATTAGGCAGCCATTGTTTATTGTTCACACAGACGTTTGTGGACCGATCACTCCTTCTACAACTAATGATAAAAAGTATTTTATAACTTTCATAGATGAATTTACGTATTATTACGTGACGTATTTACTTGAAAATAAATCAGATGTTTCTACAATCTTTAAGGATTACGTTGCTAAAAGTGAAGCACGTTTTAATTTAAAGATTGTCAATTTATACTGTGGTAATGGCAAGGAATTTTTATCTAATGAGATGAAAAATTATTGTATACAAAAGGGTATAAGCTATCACTTAACGGTTCCGCGAACTCCTCAGTTAAATGGTGTTGCAGAACGCATGAATAGAACTATAACTGAAAAAGCACGTGCGATGATAAACGGTGCAGGTTTAGGAAAAGAGTTCTGGGGAGAAACAGTTTTAACTGCTACATATTTAATTAATTTAACCCCATCGAAAGCTCTTAATGTTAATAAAACCCCATTTGAATTGTGGCATAATAAAAGGCCCAAATTGAAGTATTTAAAAGTGTTTGGTTCCACAGTGTATGTGCATGATAAAATTAGGAAATCGAAATTTGACGAAAAGTCTTATAAATGTATATTGGTAGGGTTTACACCAAATGGATACAAAGTGTGGAACGTAGAAAATGGGAAATTTGAGATAGTAAGAGATGTAATAGTTGATGAAATTAATTACTTAGAATCTCGGCCGGTAATAAAGGAAATAGGTTTAAAACGTGGTTTATGTGAAACTGATGCATCTCGTGAAGTGCTGAAATCAGTAGATATACAGTGTGGAGTAAATAAATCTGATAATCAAAAATCAGATGTGTTAAAAAGAAAAAAATCTGATAACAATAAATCAGATATGATAGAGCCGAGAATTAAAGTAATGGTAGATCAAGAGAAAAGTAAATCTGTAACTGAAACAGATGTAACAGGAGTATCGGGACCAGGAAATAATCAAGTGGTAGAATTAAAAGATAGTATAGAACCTAGAAGGAGTGATAGGATTAAGCGACGGTCTCCTATGTCATATAATGAATTTAATGATAACGATGATTATCTTTTATGCGCTCAATCGATAATTTGCAAAATACCCAACTCATTTGATGAAATTAAAACTAGAGATGACAGAGCTAAGTGGGAACAAGCTATTGCCGATGAAATAAACTCGTTAGTAATAAATAAAACTTGGAATTTGGTATCGAAGCCAAAGAATAAGAACATTGTTGATTTTAAATGGGTATTCACGATCAAAAATGATGAATTCGGAAATCCGTTAAAATACAAAGCTCGATTAGTGGCCCGTGGTTTCAGTCAGAAATATTTAGAAGATTATAATGACACATTTGCACCTGTAGCTAGAATGTCAAGCTTTAGATTTCTTATGGCTTTTGCTAATCAGCATAATTTGCTAGTGCATCAAATGGATGTTAAGACGGCATTTTTAAATGGTATTTTAAGGGAAGAAATTTATATGCGAATTCCTGAAGGTGTTAAATGTGATAGTAACAATCAAGTGTGTAAATTGAATAAAGCTTTGTATGGTCTCAAGCAATCAGCCAGATGCTGGTTTGAGATGTTCGAAAAAGCTCTTCTAGAGAAAGGTTTCCGAAATTCATCAGCGGATCGTTGTATTTATATATTAGATAGAAAGAATATATTAAAGAATATATATGTGGTACTATATGTGGATGATCTAGTGATTATGACTGCTGAATCTGAGACAATGCAAAATTTCAAAAATTATTTGAAAAATAGATTTTGCATGACAGATTTAAATGAAATTAAGTTATTTCTTGGAATAAAAGTGGAAAGAACTAATGGACAAGTAACATTGGATCAAAGTGCATATATTAAGACTGTTCTTATGAAATTTAATATGTTAGATTGCAAACCTGTAAGTACACCTCTTCCAAGTGTATTAGATCATATAGCTTTGAATTCAGAAGAAGAATATAATGCACCTTGTCGTAATTTAATTGGATGCTTGATGTATATAATGATTTATACGAGACCCGATTTAAGTATAGCGGTAAATATTTTAAGTTGATATTCAAGTAAAAATAACAGAGAACTGTGGCAAAACCTTAAAAGGGTTCTGAGGTATCTTAAAGGGTCTGCTGATATTAAATTAACATACGTTAAAACTGATTATAAAAATCTATTTAGTGGACATGTCGATTCTGATTGGGGAGGTAATGAAAATACAGATCGTAAGAGCACAACGGGATATTTATTTAAGTTATATGAACAATGTACAATCTGCTGGAATACGAAAAGGCAAACATCAGTGGCTGTCTCGTCCACAGAAGCAGAGTACATGGCTCTTTTTGAAGCTGTGAGAGAGGCATTATGGTTAAAATCCTTGGCAATCAGTATTAATATAAATGTCTTTGATGCAATAATAATTTACGAAGACAATATGGGTTGCATTAATATTGCGAGTAATCCAAGTAGCCATAAGCGTTCAAAACATATAGACATAAAATACCACTTTTCAAGAGAACAAGTTGAAAAGAATGTAATAAAACTTGAATATATTCCTACAGGTGATCAACTAGCAGATGCTTTAACGAAGCTGTTGCCAGCAAGCAAATATTTGGAATTTAGAGCAAAAATGGGATTAGAATAATAAGATTAATATAAGCATAAAAATTATTATTATTTTGTATATAGTTTGTATGGTCTGGATGGGTTTTTCTGGGTTTCCCCATTCCCTTGCAACGAATGTTGGACCATTTGTATTTTGTTCCCAGAATTAGAGTCAAAATAAAACACAAGGTAGACAGTCTGTACGGTAATACTCGTAGTACACTTATTAGACGTATTAATGTACAATTAATATGGACAGCACCGACTTGTTTTTGAGGGGGCCTGTTAGATTATATAATCAAGGAACAAAGACAAGTATCGAAAGTATCGAAGGATACAGAAAGTGTTCTGTCTTGTTTCTATGGTTTTTTATTTACTTTTGAATATATTCATGTGGGATCTGATATCGTACAGACTTCTTCCGTGCGTTGTGTTACAATTAAATTTCTTTTTATTTTAAATCGTTATCCCATATTACAACATTCGATAAATTCCATTCACCAACACTCATTATTACAAAAGGAAAAAAATAAACAATTGCAAGAAAATAGAAATATAAAGTATACTACAGCTAATAAAGGAAAAAAAAACACGGAAAGTAGGCAAAAGTTAATAATACATAACAATCAAATAAAATTAATGCTATACTACTTGAATGTACTAAATAAAAGCTAATATGAACGTTAAAATGCTATAAATAAAATGAGTGAATCGTTGAAATACTATAAATATATGAATGAAACGTTAGAATACTATATATAAGATATTTAAAATACGTTAATAAAATGCTATACTCATTTACTATACTAAATAAAAACTAATATAAATCATAAAATACTATAAATAATTCTAAAATATTATAAAGACTACAACACTATAAATGTTAAAATACTATACTATACTACTATTCTACAAGAAATACTATATTAAAATCGAAAGTACACAAAATCAAAGAAATTAGCAATGAACACCTTAAACTCAAACGCATGGGAATATTGTAGTATCACCACGTAAATCAAATCACTCGTAAAACTTTGAACATCGAAATTTGATTTATCCTGCCTAAATGGTCGCTATTATGATATCAGTGGCGCAATTGCTCATATCCAACGGCTCCGCTCATTGGCTAAGCTGCCTGTACAAGCCAATACGGCGTCGAAATAGCTAGTGAATAGTTTAAAAATGCTCACCTCTAAATACGCATAACTTTTCAACCGCTGGATTCCTAAACTTAAAACTTGCATTTTTGGATACCGCTCGTCCAGTATTATTAAAATAAGTAAAAAAAACCATTAATTTTTGTTTCCCCAAAGTAAAGTTCAGCCTAGCATTACTTTAATAAATCGGCATTTTTATATTCTTCTTCCTCGTTTTTTATTTTTTACAACTTAGACAATTAATTTAAAAATTTGAAAAAATTCCAAAATATGTGTCGGAATAGCTGACGTGTCCGTGATTTTTTTCATAATTTCCCATCTAATAGTTTAAGAGAAATTGGGCAATAACATAGAGACCTTGAGTTTCTTGTACAAGATTCGAGCACAGCGAGTAGGAAACACTACGCGTAGCTTGTGCGCTGTCACTGAACGGCCGATCGCTCGCTATCCGCGTTTTCTGATTGATCGATGTTTTTCGTTAATAACTCGTGAACAAAGCTTCAGAGAACATTTCTGTAAAGGAAAAGGTTGTTTAGAATCACACCAGGAATCTCCCCTTTTCGGCTCCGCCACCTTATATGGGACACCCTGTATAAATGATGATAGTGGAGATTAATTGTTCATCCAGTTCCTGATCCTGAATTGAATAAGTTTCTTAATAATAATAAGATAATTGAAGGGGGTAGTAATCAAAATCTTATATTATTTATACGAGGAAATGCCATATCTGGTGCTCCAATTATTAAAGAGATTAATCAATTTCCAAATCCTCCAATTATAAACGGTGTAACTACAAAAAAGATTATAATGAAAGCATGGGATGTTACAACAGAATTATAAATTTGATCATTTTTATTTCATGTACCAGGATTTCTTAATTCTAAACGAATAATAAATCTTATGGATGATCCAATTATTCCTGATCATATAGCGAATATAAAATATAATATTCCAATGTTGTTATGATTAGTAGAGTATATCCATTTCTTAATTCATAAAAAAATTAAGATTTATGTAGTTATTTTATATATTTAATTTTGAAGATTAATAGTTTCAATTAACTTAAAATCTCATTGAAAGTATTATGGCTGATTAAAAGGAATAAATTGTAACTTTATTAATGAAATCAAAATTTCTAATACTAAATATATGGAGAGAGAATAGATATTAAGTTTAAATATTAAATTGACATCATAAGCATTTTAATTTAGAAAATATAATTATTATAATAAATAAAGAGTTAAATTGATAATGAAATAAATGAATATTTATTTCTATAATTTAATGAAAAATATTAAATTGCAAATATAAAAATAAAAAAATTAATTTTTTAGAAATTAAATACTAAAATAAATATATATAATTCTAAGAATAATTATTATGATATTTGATGATATTAGAATTCATATATATAAACGTTTGTATTTTAAAAATGTATTAGAATAATTTTTATTAAATAAATTATTATTAATGAAATTTAAATAAGTAAGTCTTGAAATTGCAATAATAATAGAAAGTACATAGTTGAAACGTTTGAATTTAATTAATAACTTTTTTAAAGTTATTCATTTTATAAAAAATACCCTTATGGGAGGGATAAATATATATGTTAATAAAGAATAAAAAAATATAAGTTTGGAATTAGTTCTACGAATTATGTATATATGTGTTTGTTGTTCCTCTTGAGGTTACAATTTTCTCCCTCTTCTCTTACCCTAGCCTCCTCTCTCTGCCATTCTACACCTTACACCGATTTATGATTTATGTCTTACGACGGAAGTTTGGGAAGTGTTAATCGCCGATTTTAATAAAACTTTATACAATTATTCTATGGTCCTACCTAAGAATTTTGCCATACAGAGTAGCTGCCCATACGCACTTTTAAGGGAGAAACTACCCCTTAAAACCAAATTGCCCCTTTCCTTTCGGTGCTTATAGCTCGCAAAGTGTAAGCGCTATAAAAAAATGCTCTATACAAAAGTTTTACTGTTTTTCAGGACCTACAAAATGGCTTTAAAAAAATTTTGAAAGAACGCATTGTTTATAAAAATGCAATATCCCGCCCCCCCCCCCCCCTTTTTCTGACAAAAAATGTTTTTATTTCAGATAAGTGAAGGGCTTTTAACGAATAACGATAACGACAGCACGCAAAAATCAGAATAAAAAATATAATAATTGAATATTTACTTCCATTCACCGTACCAATAAGAACGAATATTATGCTACGCAGAAATGATGCAGCGCTTTTGTATACAAGAAATGGAATAATTGTATATCGCTATACAATGCAGAATTCACAACAAAAAGCTCTTTATTTATCTGAAATAAAAACATTTTTTGTTAGAAAATAGGGGGGAGGGGAAATTGAATCTTTAAAAACAATGCGTTTCTTCAAAATTTTTTTAAAGCCATTTTATAGGACATGAAAAGCAGCAAAACTTTTGTATGAAACGTTTTTCTATAGCGCTTTTACGTTGCGAACTATAAGCACCGAAAGGAGAAGGGCGACTTGAATTAAAGAGGTAGCTTCTCCCTTAAAAGTGCGTATGGGCAGCTTCTTTCTACGGCAAGATTCTTAGGTAGGACCATAGAATAATTGTATAAAGTTTCATTAAAATCGGCGATTAACACTTCCCAAACTTCCGTCGTAAGACGTAGATCATAAATAGGTGTAAGATGTAGAATCTGAGAGAGAGGAGGCTAGGGTATGAGAAGAGGGAGAAAATTGTGACCTCAAGGGGAACAATAAACACATATATACATAATTTATAGAACTAATTCCAAACTTATATTTTTTTATTCTTTAACATATATATTTGTCCCTCCCATAAGGGTATTATTTATAAAATGAATAACTTTAAAAAATTTATTAATTAAACTCAAACGTTTCAACTATGTACTTTCTATTATTATTGCAATTTCAAGACTTACTATAACCTGAAATTATTTAAATTTCATTAATAATAATTTATTTAATAAAAATTATTCTAATACATTTTTAAAATATAAACGTTTATATATATGAATTCTAATATCATCAAATATCACAATAATTATTCTTAGAATTATATATATTTATTTTGACACTTAATTTCTAAAAAATTAATTTTTTTATTTTTATATTTGCAATTTAATATTTTTCATTAAATTATAGAAATAAATATTCATTTATTTTATTATCAATTTAACTCTTTATTTATTATAATAATTGTATTTTCTAAATTAAAATACTTATAATGACAATTTAATATTTAAATTTAATATCTATTCTCTCCCTATATATTTAGTATTAGAAATTTTCATTTCATTAATAAACTTACAATTTATTCCTCTTAATCAGCCATAATACTCTCAATGAGATTTTAAGTTAATTGAAACTATTAATCTTCTAAATTAAATATATAAAATAATTATATAAAACTTAATTTTTTTATGAATTAAAAAATGAATATACTTAACTAATCATAAAAACATTGGAATATTATATTTTATATTCGCTATATGATCAGGAATAATTGGATCATCGTTAAGATTAATTATTCGATTTGAATTAGGAAATCCTGGTACATGAAATAAAAATGATCAAATTTATAATTCTGTTGTAACATCCCATGCTTTCATTATAATCTTTTTTATAGTTACACCGTTTATAATTGGAGGATTAGGAAATTGATTAATCTCTTTAATAATTGGTGCACCAGATATGGCATTTCCTCGTATAAATAATATAAAATTTTGATTACTGCCCCCTTCAATTATCTTATTATAATTAGGAAACGTATTGAATTGAGGATCAGGAACTGGATGAACAATTTATCCTCCACTATATCACCCGTATATATCACCCATCTTCCTTAACAGACATAACAACTTTTTCAATACATATTGCAGGAATTTCATGAATTATACTGTCCAACACGAGTTTTACCTTTCAATATCCACTGTGTGATTCTCGTAGATTACCCTGTCCGAAATACGAATCCGGAAACGGAATTGGTCCATCACCCTCAGTTTTCGAAAAAACAGGATTTGAAAATAAACGCAATTCTTAAACTTTGAACAATTATTGTGTTTAAACGGTAATAGTTATTCAGTTGATTTTTGTGTCAGATTATTCAGTGAACATTCCCAAACAAAATGACATGCATTGTTACTGGGCTGTAAACATTTAAAAATGTTTAAACAAAGAACAAAGGCAAAAGGACACCCGAAATGCACCAATCTTGGCAGATAATTTTCAATTTGCTTAAAAAACTAAGGGTCTAGGAGAAAATCTGACCCAGCCACGCGTTGCAGCTGACATTTTTACTTCGGAAAGCATCGACAGAAATTGTATATCCCATTTTAGACATAATAATCCGAATGATGTTCATAATAATCATACCAACAAGCATAATAATCATAGTAATCGTCATAATAACCACAATAATCATAATAACAATAATAATAATCATAATAATCGTAGTAATACTTATGCTAACTATAGTAATCACAATAATCATAATAATAATCTTAACAATCATAATAATCATAGTAGTAACTGTAATAACCATTATAATCATAACAATCGTAATAATAAAACGAATAATCATGGAAATAATCATAATAATCACTATAATAGCCACAATAATTTGAGTAATCATTAAACCATAATAACCTTAATGATGATCATAATATTCACCATAATCATACAAAGAACCATAATAATCATAATAATCATAATAATAACCATAACAAACTTGGAAATAATCATAATAGCCATTATAATAGCCATAATAACCATAATAATCATAATAGCCATTTTGATCTGAATGATGATCATAATAATCATACTAACAACAATAATAATTATAGTAATCGTCATCATAACCACAATAATCATAATAATCATAATAATAATCATAATAACCATAGCAATAATCATAACAGTCATAATAACGATAGTAATAATTATACTAACTATAATAATCATAACAATCGTAATAATAAGTAGAGTAATCATGAAAACTATTTTAATAACCATTATTACAGTCATAATAATCATAATAATCATAATAACCAGAATAATCATAGTAGCAATAATAATCTTAACGATGATCATAATTATCATACTAAGATCCATAATAATCACAATAATCATAGTAATAACCTTAACAATCATAATAATCATAGTAATAACTGTAATAACCTTAACAATCATAATAATCATAGTAATAACTGTAATAACCATAATAATCATATCAATCGTAAGAATAAAACGAATAATCATGGAAGTAATCTTAATAATCATTATAATAGCCATAGTCATCATAATAATCATAATAGCCACAGTAACCTTAATGATGATCATAATAATCATAGTAATCATACTAAAAACCATAATAACCATATTAATCATAATAATATACATAATATACCTGGAAATAACCATAATGACCATTATAAATACATAAGAAACATAATAATCATAATAGACATAATAATCTTAATGATGATCATAATAATCATTCTAACAACCATAATAATCATAATAATCATTATAATAACCACTATAATCATAATAACCATAATAATAATAATAATAATAATAATAATAATAATAATAATAATAATAATAATAATAATAATAATAATAATAATATTAATGACCATAATAACCATAATAATCATAATAATCATAATAATAATAATACATCATAGCAATCATAATAATTGCGATAATAATCATAATAACCACGATAATAATCACAATAATAATCGTAATAAATATAATAATCATAATAATAATAGTAATAAATGTAATAACCGTAACAATGGTAACAATCGTAATAATAAACTGAATAATCCTTGCAATCGTTATAATAGACAGAATAATCATTGAAATAATATTAATAATCATTATAATAGCCATAATAATCATAATAATCATTGTCACAATAATAACCTTAGTGATGATCGTAATAATCATAGTAATCATAGTAATTTTTATAAACAATTCAATGCCCATTTTTATGGCAAGAGATCGATTCATTTCTTAAAAAGTGCACTACTTCCAGGATCGATTAAAAAGAATAATCCTACATACTTCCAAAGCCAGTTGTACATAGATCACAAAATCTTTTGATCTTTTGTTCCACGACTCATACATGGCGAGAAATTCGTCCTCCCATGGGGGTGTTTTAAAAAAGCTGTTTTCGACGAAGGGCCCCGTCGCCGCCATTTTGTATGGAAATGAAAATAAAAATATTGCTTTTCATACTTCAATATGTGTTGAGTAAACCCTCTGAAAAGAAATTCTACTCCGTTTGTCATACTCCCAAAATAAATTGTCAAATTTAGGGCTTCTTTTCTGCGTCTAGAGTGGTTTTACCCCTTAAGTAGATGAAATTAGTTATTTTGAAATGATAGACTGTGTATGTGTGTATGTGTAAAATTATTCAATTTTTTTCAACAAAAGGATTTAAAATATTTTTAAAAAAAAATGTGATTGAGTACATGAAATTAGTTATTTGAAATATAATAAAATTTTAAAAATTATATATATATTAGTTGCACTTGTTACGAATTGATTTATAGAAATGTAAGTATAGAGTGGGAAGGTAGAATGCAATAGGTAACTAAGTACATGAAATTAAAATTTAATGTTAATATTTATTAAACTTTTTTCTTCATTATTATTTAAATGCGTAAAATCACAATAGAATTTTATACAATATTAAATATTAGCATTGTAGACAAGAATATTTAAAGCACACGCTAGTAGTTCACAATCAATCAAAGAATCGTCGTCGAAATATTTACTGTTACATATCATATTAGCAATACATGACAAGTTCGTTTTTGGTGTGACACCATTTTGTTTCAAAACATTTACGAAATTTATAAACTGAATATTAATACGATGCGTATTTTCATATAGTTGGGACCGCATAAGATTAATACATTTTACATGATTGAATAAATTATTCAACGTTTCCATAGTGTAATGTAAGGAGATACTGGCTAGACTAAATTTTATAAGCTTAACATTATGAATTTTGGTAAATTCTATTACAAATTCTTCAATCCATATTGGTGGGGAATCTGAATTCACGGATAGAACACATTCTTTAATTTCTGCACGTTTTTCAATGAGTGCATCCCATATTGGTGCAGGTAATAGAAGTTGAGTGCCCCGATTATCACCAAGAATAATTTCAACGGTTGATATGGGTCCAACTGCGATTCCAATTTCTAAATATTTATAGGATGTTGCTGTCAGCGGGTAGCTACTTCCCATGATACGAACAGGGCATGGGTGTGACGGTTTGAAAGTAGAATTAGATCTAGAAGAAATCAATTTTTTTTATAAGATACATATAAATTTAATATTTTAATTTAAAGATTAAGAGTAAGATTAATACATACCGTGGGATTGGAAGATTTCTGCTAAATCAAGCTCGTGTATATGATAATGTAAGTATATACAGGGCGTAACAAAAATGTCGCAGTTCCTTAAAAGGGGTGATTCAGGGGGTGATTCGAAACAACTTTTTCCTTAGCGAAAATGTAAGATGTGGCTTCGTTAACGAGTTATTAATGAAAAACATCGGCCAATGAGAGCGCGAGTTTGCCGTCCGAGCGACTGCGGTAGCGTTGGATACGCGCTAGGCGCTACTGTTGTACTCCGAACAAGAAAGTCGGCATGCGTCGAAGGAAATAGCATTAGTATGAAAATATTTGCATAACGTATAAACGAAAAAGCAATGCAACAAAAGAAATGAACGGAAAATTGGAGAATTAATGTTGAAGATAGAAACGTTGAAAGTAGTCTGCGTTATATTTAAAAAATAATAATCATTAATGAATTAAATGCAATTCATCTGTAGTTTGTAAATCTGTGTCACTGGGTCACTGTACCGATACTGGTCATCGACCGTCGAAATGGTTTATGGTAGGGTAGAATTTTTCCAAGAAAGCTCCTTGTACCCCCCACGTAGTTTAAGTACCTCAGACCTTCCTTGTTCGGACACTCCGAGATCATGTCTCCTTCGAAACCAAAGCAATAAAGCCATAAATTACCTAAACGCCTGCCCTAGCAAAAACCATTTCGACGGTCGATGACCGAGATCGGTACAGTGACCCAGTGACACAGGTTTACAAACTACAGGTGAAGTTTGTTCTCCTCTTCCTTTATTTTTTGTTGTATTGCTTTTTCGTTTATACGTTATGCGAATAAGAAATTTACATATTCGTGTTTTTACGTTGCACGTAGTTTTCCTCGATTTTAAGTAATTATTCACTTCAAGTGATAAACAAAAAAAGGACTCGGTATTATTTATTATGTCGCTTTCAGTTTTCATACTAATGCTATTTTCTTCGATGTATGACGACTTTCTTGTTCGGAGTCCAACCGTAGCATCTAGCGCGCCTACTCAACACTACCGCGGTCGCTCGGACGGCAAACTCGCGCTCTCATTGGCCGGTGTTTTTCGTTAATAACTCGTTAACGAAGCCTCATCTTACATTTTCGCTAAGGAAGAAGTTGTTTCAAATCACCCCCTGAATCACCCCTTTTAAGGAACTGCAACATTTTTGTTACACCCTGTATATATTTGTATAATCACTGGAAATATAATATTACTAAATGAATTAGACTAAATATTTTAATAATCCACACAATATTCTACGCCTTAACTTCTGATCTGTGGCCTATGGCTTACCAATCCACTCTGCCGAATTTTCCTTCATCCCGCACCGTCGACACCACTCATTTCTTTCATGCTCTGTCTCACTCACGACCCAAACCTAAACAATAAATCTAAAGCTATCTCCAAGGGTTTGGGACACGGTTCTGCTGACCATCGCCACTCGCCTGCAAAACATCAACGTCCCAAATGGCCCAGTCATAAACTACTTAAGTCTAAATGTTTTTAAACATAACATAATCTTATCGAACCCCACACTCGGCCATCCTGCGAGAATATCTGACCTCAGATATTGTGTTATTCATCACAAGTTTCTTCAGTGTCACTATACAAATCATCGCTATTTTCACTCACCCATGGTTTAATATAGTCTACTGCTGTAGATGTCTGACGTGGCCCTTCATGTTCGCCAACTTTTGTTACAATATAACGATCGTTCCGTAACACTTTTGCTAGCTCGTAAGGCCCGAAGTATTTCGCTGCGAATTTCAGACCTGGACCCTGTTGAGTTCGCTTAATTGCAACTAGATCGCCCTCTCGATATTTCCTACCTTCTATTCTTTTTTTATTAAAAGATTTCCTATTCTCCTGCTGAATTTTTAATATATTCTGTCGCGCCTCTTCCCGCAATTCGTCTCGATTTTCTTGAAATACATTTTCCCATTCGCACTCAAGCAACTCTACTATCTGAGGATCGTCCCGATATCTAGGATCTATTCCAAATAATATCTGAAATGGTGTCGTTTTTATACTTCGGCTCGGAGTAGTATTAAAACACCTTTGACACAGGTCCAAGAATTTATACCACTCGTCAGTTTTCGGCGCTGAGAGTTTGGTTAATAACGGTATTAGCGTACGATTGACCCGTTTTACCTGACTGTTTGCCCGCAGCATACCTGTAGTAGTCAACACGTGTTCTATACGTTCGTATTTACAAAAATCCTGAAACGCAGTTCATGTGAAAGCGGCACCTCTATCTGAAATAATCCTTCGAGGATTTCCAAAAAGAATCGTCCGTTTTCTTAAATGGTCTATTACTTCTGTCGAATTACAACTTTTTGTGGCGTAAAGCCACACAAATTTTGAAAACGCATCGATAACAACGAAGATATAATGGTATCTTTTCTTTGTCGATGGGAGCAGCCCTAAGTGATCCACATGGAAAGTATCTAACGGCACCTGGCCTTTACTTATCGCAAATAAAAACTCCTCCTGCCTACCTTGCTTTCTTTCTGCAAGTATACAATCAACGCAATTTCGCAGCACTTTGTCTATTTTCTCCCTCATATTCCGAAACCAATAATTCCTTTTTAATAAGGCTTCGGTTTTTCCGGATGCGAAATGACCGTTTTCGTGAGCGCGTCTAATTATTTGGGTCCGCATTGACCTTGGCACTAAAACACGTATATCCCCATTAATTTCTTTGAATAAGATGCCACCCCTAATTTTAAAACCCTCAGCTTGTCCTGGCTCTACCAGCTCGAATATTTTCTGGATACTTGGGTCCTCTTGCTGTGATTTTCTTAACCTACCGCTCATGCTACTTTCGCTCTCACCTACTAGCAAGCACGATGGAAGAGGGTTCCGACTCAAGGCGTCCACGTGCATAAGGTTTTTACCCGGACGGTGTTCAATAGTCTACTGGAATTCCTCCAATAACAATGCCCACCGCGCGACACGTACTGACAAGTCCTTTTTCCGCATTGTTAAAGCGAACGCTCGGCAATCTGTAATTATTTTGAAAGGTATCCCCAACAAATAGACGCGAAATTTCTTCAGGGATTTTATAATCGCCAGAACTTCTAATTCCTAACTCGCATAACGCTCTTCCGCTGGCGTTGTTTTACCGCCTGCAAAATATATTGGGTATAATTTACCATCACAATCGTCTTTTTGCATTAAAATTGCCCCATATCCGAACTTAGATGCATCAGTATGCAATTCAGTTTCTGCGCCAATTTTATATAGTTTTAATACCGGTTTATCATCCTTAAATATTATTGTCATTTCTATCTCTGTCTCGCGTGTTGCAACAGGTTTATAATTATTAATCATTTCGGTTAAACTTCGCCTACGTTCAGTGTCTGCTACGTATGAAATATCCATCCCATTAACCTCGCACTCTAAACTAATCTCAGAAATGCATGGGATATTACTCTTTTCTGCTTTGCGAATCATGACCTGCCCTTGTCTAACAGTCAGTTCTACCGTGTCTAAAAAATCTGTCCCCATCAAGAGTCCGTGAGTCATCACCCGATCCGGTATCACACAAATTATTATCGGATACCTACTCTCGTCTATTCGCACTTCTGTTTTAAATTCGCCAACCGCTTTATTCATATCTGAGCCTATACCGCGAAAATAAACACTGCTATCTCTCAACGCAGGTACCTTCGGTCTAAGCTTATGGTATTGATCGCATCGTATTAAACATAAATCGCTGCCAGTGTCGATCAAGGCGCTTACCTCACGCTTGCAAATATATACTTTTTTATAATACTTATCACGTGATGTCTGTTGAACGGCAAAGTTTATTTCAGTAGTTGGTGTTTTCTTTGTCGGACAATTTACCGCAATGTGTCCAAATTCTCCGCATTCAAAACATTTGGACCCTCTGCTCCTCATCGGACAATTATAGAAAAAATGATCGCGACCGCCGCAACTGTAGCATCTTCCTGGTGTTGCAACCCGTGCCTCTTGTCACTGATGTTCTTCATTGCGCCGCTGTATCCCGTCGTCCCGTCGCTGTACCTCGTTGACTCGTCGTTGAATCCCGTCGTCGCACTGTTGAATCCCATCATCTCACCGTCGGGGCAGGTTATCCAGTCGCTGGACCTGGTCCCATCGGCGGGGTCCAGATGCTGCTCGCCACATCGCCGCACCTCCGCGCTGTACTACATTGTCGGACCGTTGCACCCCAGCACCTCTTCGCCAATTCTGCTCTTGTACATCCACGCTATATCTTGTGCCCTTATATGTAGTAGACGGCAAAATCACTCCCTTGAACGCCCCTAAAAGTGATGCCTGCGATTTGAACTTCTGCATTTTCGCATGATTTCTCAGCGAATGGTCCGGTATCCCGTCAATTGAATATTCTATAAACTCTTCCTCGTCAATACGAATACGGTTTGCCAAAATAATTTTTCGGTGAAAATACTCGGCAAATGTCTCCTCCTTTTTCCAAATTCGACTCTCAAATTCCCTGCGCGCCGCTATTCGGTTTTGCCTATCACCGAAAATGTCCTTCAACCCCTTCACCAGGTCGTCAATACACATTTCGACGTGTTCTGGCTTCGAATGAAACCATTCGAGAGCCTGATTCTTCAGTCGTGATACCGCTAATAATTTTGCTGCGTTGTCGTCTAACTTATATGTTGCTCGTAGGAGTGCCAATTGCCTTTCCCATGCATCGAAAGTTTCACCGTTTCCGTCAAAATAATTCAGCATCGCTTTCATTGATTCGTTCACTATGACCGGTGCATGATGATCTGAATACATTGCTGAGTTTTGTGATATAGATGATTCCCTGACGCTCAGTCCCTGCATTTTGCGCATCATCTCGACTTCGCGTTTCAATAATTGTATCTCACGTTCCGCAAGTTCTTTTTCCTTCCTGAGAATATCCATGTCCCTGATATTACTCGCTACGTCAGCTGATGGACTTGATGTCTCCGATGGATTCCCTCTAGGCGTTTCGTTCAACCCCGAATCATCGTCCGCGCCCACTACAACTGTACCGCTCGTTTGTTCATCCATCCACGAACCCGTCGGATCGTCTAAAATAAGTCTGCTAATCAATTCCTGCTTTAAACCAATCGTGTTCAAACCTCTCGCTTTTAAAATGTCTTTTAATTGTGTCACCGTGAATTCATTCGGATTCTTAGCGGTATTCATCGCGTTACACACTAAAGACACTCAATATCACAGTCTTCACAATTTTCATGGGTTTACACTTCTTGAGCCTTTACGTCACAAAGCTTTTAAATAGTCCACGCGATCGTTCAATTCTTATAGTCTTCACAGTCCACTCTTAAACTTTACACGACTCGATTTCACTGCTCACTCAATCCCGGACGAGCCCCCAAAAAGATTGTGGGATTGGAAGATTTTTGCTAAATCAAGCTCGTGTATATGATAATGTAAGTATATATATATATTTGTATAATCACTGGAAATATAATATTACTAAATGAATTAGGCTAAATATTTTAATAATCCACACAATATTCTACGCCTTAACTTCTGATCTGTGCCCTATGCCTTTCCAATCCACTCTGCCGAATTTTCCTTCATCCCGCACCGTCGACACCACTCATTTCTTTCATGCTCTGTCTCACTCACGACCCAAACCTAAACAATAAATCTAAAGCTATCTCCAAGGGTTTGGGACACGGTTCTGCTGACCATCGCCAGTCGCCTGCAAAACATCAACGTCCCAAATGGCCCAGTCATAAACTACTTAAGTCTAAATGTTTTTAAACATAACATAATCTTATCGAACCCCACAATACTTCACATATTTAATTTTCTTAGTTTCATTATCTTCGGTGATTCGTTGATTGGAGTATGAGTCACAGATTCATTATTTTCTTCATAATATTGAGAACACATTTTAATATAATTCTATTTATAAAAACTGTATTCTGGTATACAATTAATAGTAATTAATACAATTTTTCTGTACGTAATATTTCAAACACAATTAACTCACACGTATGACCCGAAGTTTATAGATTGAACTTTATATTTTAGCACAGCATTTAATGAATAACTCAGGCAAGTTCCCGTAAGAAATGTTTTCAGTTGGCTTCCGACCATTGCAAATATGCTTTACTCCTCCCACTTATATTTGTTGTTATGATCAATTGGGAGGGGGAGACTTCCTACTCTCTTTCGTATCACATATCGAGCGCGAACGATCCCCCCCCCCCCCCCCTGCCACATACATTGAATTCAGTTTCCCCTCCCCTTACTTTACCATCACAACTATTCGTCAACATGTTCTACATCAATTATAATTATACATTTTGCCTAATTGTATAATAGATGTCTAATATTTCGTCGTAATTGATTAGCAATACATCTATATATCACTTGCAATCTCACAATGTAATATGAAATATTTATGTTGAGTATTTATGTTCTTATAAATTGTATAAATGAATGCTTGATTCAATAACAGCTGACTAGTCATAAATCTGCATTGTATTTATAACCATTGCATAATACATGAAAAAAAGATGTAAGCATTGTATTTATACTGATACAATAAGTGTTAAAATAATTTCCAAAAAGAATACATTTTTTTTTGCTTAACTAATTTTTAAAATGCATTTGTAACATATTATATGATTTATTTAGTTTCTCGAATTGCGTGTGACTTCTCGTCAGCATAACGTCAGCATAATCTAAAATTATCAAAAATTTTATACGAGCAAACAGATGCAACGTGATTGCGACATATGACACCAGTTTAAACTGTGATCAGAATATATAAAAGTAAAATAAAAGATTTGTATGAAATGTGCTGTTACATCCAAGAGTTAACAAGTCACGGACATGGATGAATTTGTTCTTACTGAACACGAATTGCGGGAACAAGCCGTTCGTTTGAATTGTCTAGATGAATACATTGCATGGGAAGAAGGTTGCAACGAATATCTTGAGTCATTGGAACAATATTGTCGAGTAAAGAAACGCCCTCGATTATCAATTGGTACTCAACAATCTCTGGTTGCTCGAATTGCACAATTTGAAAGTCTTAAACTAGTGACGCGTAATCGTTTCGTGCACGAAGGTGCAGGACATTCAAAACAATGGTCTCTTGTGGCGTGAATTAGAAACTGCATTCGAAAATCATGTATTGACAGGTGTTGTGATAAACTCAGATTATATCGATCCACGTAATTTCCTTCATGGTGCGAGAAGTATAGTGCTTTTACATGTCAGACATGCATTGGTGAAGCACACTGCACTTAAAGTGAATACGATATTTAATGGGGAATTTATAGCAGGTGATATATGTGAAACGAAAAGCTTAAATACCAAAGACTGTTAGTTATTTCGCGCATCGGATCTTGAAGAGTGGTATGAACGATGTATTGTTGAATGTACAATAACATTGTTGGAAGAATTTCAGGAATGGGATAGTGGGTGGACATTGTCGCAAATACTGAATTTAATAATCAATTTAAACAAGTATAATCCGAAGCATGTTGGATGTCATTTCAAGCTACCGCGAGAAATACTACTTAAAAAAGCAGTAATTTCTGTAAAATCCTATGACCACGCATGTTTCGCATGGGCTGTGGCAGCCGCTTTATATTCAGCTAAACAGCATACATCCCAACAAAGTTCCTATCCATATTATAGAACAGTGCTTAATTTTGAGAATATCGGATATCCAATATCCATGAATGATATTAAAAAGTTTGAAACGATGAACAATATCTCCGTTAATCTATTCAGCATCGAAGAAAACATCAAGAAAACAAAGTAGGATCTGAAGTAAGTCATCGTTCCATTGCGTCTCACTGATCAGGACAGGGATGGACATGTGAATTTGTTGTACATAGAGAATGATGGCATAGGACACTTTGCATGAATAAAAAATTTGTCTCGACTTGTTAGCACACAATTAAGCAAACATAAAGAAAAGAAGTTCATCTGTGATCGGTATGTATAAAACGTGTAAAAACATTAAGATTTTAATTTTATGAAGAATAAACGATTATATATGAATACTTTTACAGAAGCTTACACTTCTTCAATTCCCGTGAGAGGTTAGATACTCATCAGAATGATTGTCAGAATATGAATAAATGCACTGTTCTGCCAGCCAGCGAGGACGATAAATGACTCAAAGTTAACAATTATTGCAGAAAGGATCGGGTTCCGTTTGTGGTTTATGAAGACCTCGAGTGTGTTTTAGAAAAAATTAAGGATAGTGTCGCAGATGAATGTATATCGCATGCATATCAACATCATAGGGTATTCAGTATTGGATATTGTATGCATTGTTCTTATGATACATCATTATCATCATATCAATATCGTCGCGATATAGACTGCGTTTCATGGTTTATCCAGGAATTAAAGAATTTAGCACAGACTGTTAAATCTATATTATCTAATAATATCTCTATGGCTCACCTAACAAAAGAGCAGTGGGATGAATTTCACAATGTTATACATTACCATATTTGTGAGAAACCATTCGATATCAACGAAACACGTGTGCGATATCATTGTCATTTAACAGGGCGCGATAGAGGTCCTACACATGTTGACTGTAATATAAATTATAAAAACTCATTCCACGTCCCGATAGCCTTTCACAATTTATCTGGATATGATTCACATTTTATCATCATGGAATTAGCTAACGCATTTGAAGGTTACATTGATTTACTACCTATAACCAAAGAAAAGTATATTTCTGTTACAAAACATTTAAAAGATGTAACAGAAGAAGAATTATGTTGTCGAAATTATATAAGATTACGATTTATCGATTCGTATAAATTTTTAAATACTAGTCTTTGTAAATTAGCGTCTTTTCTCAGTAAAGATAAGCAAACAATTTTATAATCTAATCTTCAAATGTTGTCCACAGAAAAATTTGATTTATTGACGTGAAAGGGTGTCTTTCCGTACGAATACATTGATTGCTTTGAGAAATTAGAAGATTCTTGTTTACCATCGCTGGAATCTTTTTACAGTTCGTTGACTGATGAAATAGTATCCGAAAGCGATTACGCACACGCTGAGAACATATGGCATTCTTTCGAGATTAAAACTTTAGGTGAATACAGCGATTTGTATTTAAAAACAGATATTTTATTATTAGCAGATATTTTCGAAAATTTCCGTGAAAGTTGTATCAAGAGTTATGGTCTAGATCAGGCTCACTATTACACATTACCTGGTTTTATATGGGATGCTATGTTAAGGGGGCAGACTCCTTCGGGGCCTACTCCGAATCGATCGAAGCGCTGTTGCGAAGAAATGGGCATTAGTGAAAACATATAATTTATACATGCGACATTTGATAATGTGGCATCTAGCGTTATCCTGTTGAATTACAAATGAGAAGTGCGAAGGTATAATTGCCAAATCGCATCGTAGGAAAGTTCTGTCACGCTGTTGCCACATCAATTACAATTTTATGCATCAGTAAATCTCTACTGAATATGCCTTGAGCCGATATTTTGCTTCATACGGAATATAGAAAAGGACAGTGCGAGCGAGAAAGAAAGAGTATCACGAATGAAACAATACACATGTGCCCAAAATTATGAAAGAGGTCTAAGAAACAACATTTTCGTATGAGATTCACACAAAATTTCACATTTATAATAAATGTTTATTAATCAAGACTAATTATAATGTTACGTAATATAGAAATATTTTCTAATTAATTCAAATGTAATCCTTTCAATATCCTAAAATAAGAAATATACAATTTAGACCACTTTCATAATTATGGGCATATATATATAGTAATATGTGAAATCCTAAAACTTATATATATAGAATTGTAGGATGTTAGACACGTTTAGTTTTAAGCTTATTGTTAGGTATGATAATTTACGACTGGGTCGCGTCGCACGTTAAAGGACTGCAGGCCTGGCGAAGCGAACGGCGCAAGGCATTTTTCGTCGACCAGATGGGGAAATGTCGTTAGGTTTGGAAAACTCACTCAAGAGGCCAAAAAGAACGCAAAGCGTGGGGCAGTTGACCGAAAACCTCGGAAGGAGGAACAACCACGTTGTATTGGGCGAAAGGCCATTTTTGTCGCGTTGTTGGTAGATTATCATTAGGTTATAAGTACGATTGCTGGTGTGTTACATTTCAAATATATTTAATTAACTCTAATTTTGATCGCACTGACATTTGTTTCCTATCATACCATCTAAAATAATCCCACAGAATAAATAATTCATTAAATTCATGCTATTCATTCATTCATTCATTCATACTTTTTAAGAAATAAACAAACGAAACTATTTTAATTTTTTTTTATTTAAAAATAAAAATGTTATGAGTGGTATAATTGTAATCTGTGAAAAGGTGTACAAAAATTAGAATTATTTGAAATAAAAATTGAAAACAAAAAGAATTAAAAGCTACCACGAGATTCGAACCAGGCACCTACAGATTATGAAGGAATGCCTAATTCACACTCAACTAAGGTACTTTCTGGTAAAATTAGTGGATTAAACTATAACTTCTGAAACAATTCCAATTGTTTGTTTATAGTAAATAATAACTATTGAAGAATAATGATTTGTAAATCACCTTTACTTGCTACATTTTCATCGATCAGGAGTCACTCACACTGAACCTCTCGTACTGTTTGCAACGAGTGCAAGACGTTGCGAGTATTCATTAGCAATGTTATAATTTATACATTTAGTGAACAATAAACAACATTTATCATAATATAATGACAAAAACATTATAGGGGTATATATTTTTCGTAAAACCACTCGTTTCAGGGCCCAATTTCGCACACAATGCAGTTTAACTAGGAATGTTATTAATTTGTGTATAACGTAAAAATTCAAAATTCTATTTTAGCCGTATTTTGTGTTTTGGTTCATAGTATTTGCATACAAATTTGCAAAACGATCGATCAGCATGTTGTCAGTGAAAACAACGACAATATACTATTTTTTAATATATTTTTTAAATAAATTGATATTTTTAAAAACTATTTACATAGGTGGATTCGTCGTTCAAAAATACAGAATCGCCCCATTTATATCATTTTGCTATACGCATTAGTTTTGGAGATATTAAACGAAATATGTGTCAGATACTCCTAGAATTCGTTTCTTATTTCCTTCAGAAATGTAGGCATCTGGCCAACGTCAAGTCCCAAGAGTTTTTTTCAACCACTTCATACCATCATAAAAACGGCCTCCCTGCCAAGGACCCAAAACTTTCTCTTTACCCTCTTTTCCCCACTAAGGTTTTCCTTGTCCTTGCACCCCCTTATTTTGTCAGAAAGAATTAGACCACTGAACTGAACACATCGTTTTTGTAATAAAGAGTATTGAATTATATATCTCGACAATTCGTGTTTAATTTGCCATCCTCCGGGTATACGACATATGTTTTCCACCCCCAACTTTGGGGGTGGTTTTCACACCCTTTAGATGAATTAGAAGCAATAAAAAAATACGTGTCGAATATTTTCGGCTATTCTACAATCCTACAAAGTTTCATCAAAATCGGAGACTTTCACCTCGCGATGTTCCCTTATTATTAAGAATCAAAATCTCGGCTGGAGTTGGATTCGTTCGAGTTTTCCTGATGGGCAGAATTGTAATATGTACATACATATATGTGGCAACAGCGTAACGAAACTTTCAATACATTTTGGCAACTAAGCCTTTCTTGCGTCTGATTCGTGTATTCGATGAATACGCTATTCAGCTGTCAAATTCTAGATTACATTTACCGACTGATCTGTATTTTTATCGATGCTGATGGTAATATGACCAAATTGATTGAGATATACCATTAACGCTTCTAACGGCAAATCGTTGAACTATTTTTGTGTCAAAACGGGTGCACTGGTGTGCTATGAGCTATGAACCATTAAATCGTGAGATATTTGCGAAAATGACACTTCGGCAGCCATCTTGCTAGTTTACAACAGCGTCTGTTTCATGCTTACAGTTTGTAATTTTACAGTTTTCTCAACGTATAGTGTTTATTGGAGTTTAAACGGACCAGAGCACCCTGTAGTGAAGTCTACTCGTGGGTTCTGTACCCGCGAAAAATTCATTTCTGCAAGTATCGAGACGTAAAGCTTAATTTGCGGAACCGTTTGTCTCTCTCGCTCATCGCGTATACGTGTATGACTTTCTTTGCTTGTGTGAGCGCACGCACACAGCTCAAAACACAAGGAGTCTGCCCCCTTAAAGCATACTAAAGTTAATTTTGAATTGCTCACTGACATCGAAATGGTTTTGTTTACCGAGCGGTGTATACGTGGTGGTTTGAGTCAATGTTCTGGGAGATATGCGCAAGCCAATAATAAGTATATGTTATCCTATGATCCATCGAAATCGTCATCGTACCTCATGTACTTTGATATAAACAATTTATATGGATGGGCAATGTGCCAACCATTACCATATGCAGGATTTCAATGGATCGATAGTGTTGAAAATTTTGATGTATCCTCAATTGCAATTGATTCATCGATAGGTTATATTCTTGAAGTTGATATAGAATATCCACAACATCTACATGATGATCATGCTGATCTACCGTTTTGTCCAACACGTGCCAAATCCTCTGGTAAGAAACAGGATAAGTTATTGGCTACATTATACGATAAGGAGCGTTACGGTATACATTATTGCAACTTACAACAGTGTATTCATCATGGTCTTCACATTACAAAGATACAACGCATTCTCGAATTTAATCAATCACCATGGCTTCGCGATTATATAGAACTCAATACTCAATTTCGAACACATGCATCAAATGATTTTGAAAAAAATTTGTATAAATTAAAGAACAATGCAGTATTTGGTAAAACAATGAAAAATGTTCGAAATCATGTTGATGTAAAACATCTGACAAAATGGGATGGAAGATTTGGTGTACAGGCAATAATCTCAAAACCTAACTTTCAAAGCAGAAGTATTCTTTCAGAAAATTTAGTTGCAATTGAGTTGCGTAAACTTATGGTTAAATTCAACAAATCAATTTACGTTGGTATGGCCATTCTAAACATATTCCACTACGATTATATGTGTCCATTACACCAACGAAGTTGTAAAATTATGTATACTGACACAGATAGTTTAATTTATTATATTCAATGTGAACATGTTTATGAGATGATGAAATGCGATATCCATAGATTCGACACCAGCGATTATCCAAAAGACAATGTATATGGTATACCGCTTGTCAATAAGAAAGGGCTGGTTCGATGAATTATGAAAACAGTGATTCAATAATGACTGAATTCATTGGACTCAGAGCAAAGGCGTATGCTGTGAAAGTGTTTGGTAAAAAAGATGTCAAAGCGTTGAAAATTGTCAAAAACAATGTTGTTGCCAAAATGATCAATTTCGATGATTACAAGCATTGTTTACGCAATGCATATGAAATATCTCGTCGTCAGTCATGCATAAGATCTGAATTGCATAAGGTATATATTGTAACAAAATTGAAAATTGCTCTCAGTCCATATGATGATAAGCGATATCTTATATCTGATTCAAATGATATACTAGCTTGGGGGCATTATAAAATAAAGTTGTAAAGGATAGAAGCTGTACAATAATAGATTAAAATTATTTTACGAAAATCGATTTATTTGCATCTTTTATATTAACGTTGTAGTAAAAACATCCTTTTATGTTTACAGTACATTATTTTCATGTATCCATGAATTGCGTGAATTATCAAACCTTAACCATTTAACATATACTTTATCATCCTCCTTACGTAATACTTTTTCCACTAAATACACATCGGGATTGATAACGCGTTGTAATTCATGTTCATAAAATCCTCCTGCAATAGGCTTTCCGCATGAATCTTGCAGCAGATAAGTCACAGGATTAGTTATCTATACTTTGATTATCTTGAACACTTCAGGAGTCCAATATGGTGTATATCCTTTGTCGGAAACGGTTTTGTATTTGCTGACGCGTACAGAGACACCAACCTTAAATCTCGGTGAAGCAGCAATCTTTATATGGCTATATACTGTGTTCAAAAGCTTACCAGCAATTGTAGGGGCAACACCACATGGTCGCATTCTAATAGTCCTATGTTTCCGTATGTTGTATTCAGCCACAAGGTTCGGTAATGCGTCGATCCATCTGTATGTTCCAATGAGTACAAACAGTTTCCAAATATGATGCTTTAAAGTACGATTAAAACGTTCCTCGATGGAAGCCTTCATCACTGAATATGTTGAATACTGATTAATATTATGTTTTTTTAAGAATCTCTGTACATCAGCATTGTAAAATTTCTTCTCTTGGTCGGTTTGTAAATTTTTTGGACATCGATCTCGAATTACTTTTGCAAATGCTTTGGCTACTTCGAAACCATTTTTTGTTTTGAGTGGTATAACCTATGCATATTTGCTTAATGCATCTGTAACTGTGAGTATGTAATGATAACCTTCATTGAATCGTGAGTATGGACGCATATCAACCATATCAGCTTGCCACAGACCATCATATCCATGTACGATAACACGTCTGCGGGGGAAATTTCTTCGTGCTGACGCATGCAACTCCTTTACAAGCTGTTGGTTTTCGAGGCTATGCTTTTCCTTAGATTTCATTGATTTTTACATTGTTGTTACTGCTGTGGTCTGTTATATAATCTTCCTCTTGAGAATGAGGGTTCAATACATGCAATACTTGTCGAACATCATTTTGCAGTATTATTAAATTGTTCTGAAATGTAGCCAATCTTTATTCAAATTCCTGCTGTATCTGTTGAACATTATTCTGTATTGTTACCACATTGCTTTGAAATGTGCTCAACTTTTTCTCAAATTCCTGCTGTTGAACCTTTAAGATTGATATGCATTGTTCCAAGTACTGCTTATTGACTGCATCTGTGTTGACCTCCAGCTGTGTAACATTTCGAATTTTGTAGTATTTTGCGTCAAAGTTGGAATCAATCATGTAGAGCGCGTTATCGTGCATATAATTTCGAAACATGCCACTCCATTTATACTACTATACTGGTGAGGTCTCATACTTTCTAAGTGATACCCCAAACTTATTGATTAACATTTCGTTGAGAATAAATCAATTATGAGCTTGCAGTTTAATTTATAATGAGACCTGCTTCGCGAAGTTCTTCGATAATCGATAGAAACTCGATGTCGTGTGAATTTTTACCCGGTTGACGCGATGCTTCTAACAAACGCAGACGATCTACTAATTCGTTTGGATCATCCCAATGTATATAACCGATTTGGTTATTGTTTACTGGCATAGCATTTGGTATCTGCTTGTTAACTGTTATGACATTTGGTGTAGTATGTTCAAATCTTCTACCTGTTCGGCTCTTAATTGCACGAGCAAGTAGGGGAGGATTTATACAGAGTGTAACAAAACTGTTGCAGTTGCTTGAAAGTGGTGACTCAGGGGGTGATTTGAAACTACTTGTTCCTTACCGAAAATGTAAGATGAGGCTTCGCTAACGAGTTATTAACGAAAAACACCGGCCAGTGAGAGGGCGAGGTTGCCGTCCGAGCCAGCGCGGTAGCGTTGGGTACGCGCGCTAGATGCTACGGTTGTACTCCGAACAAGAATGCCGTCATTCATCGTAGAAAATAGCATTAGTATGAAAACTGAATGCGACACAATAAATAATACCGAGTCCTTTTTCTGTTTATCACTTGAAGTGAATAATTAGTTAATATCGAGGAAAACTACGTGCAACGTAACAACGCGAATACGTAAATTTCTTATTCGCATAACGTATAAGCAAAAAAGAAATATAACAAAAAATAAAGGGACGGGAGAACAAACTTCACCTGTAGTTTGTCAACTTGTGTCACTGGGTTACTGTACCGCTCCTCGTCACCGACCGTCGAAATGGTTTATGCTAGTGTAACGACCAGTCGCGACCTCATTTGTGAGGAAGTCCGGTGTCGCAAGACATTTCCCCTTAATAATTAATAAATAATAAGCGATAATCAAAATTCAAACAGTGGCAGTGGAAGGAAAACCCTAACCTCGAATCCTCAATCGAATCCTCAATCGAATCCTCAATCAAATCCTCAATCGAATCCTCAATCGAATCCTCGCGCCAGTGACACGCGGCGCGCGTGCGCACGGGATCGGTACGTCATCAGGGCGACATCCTATGGCATGCGATGGAACACACGCTGACGACAGGATGACGACCGAATGATGACAGTACAAGCCAATCAACAAACAACGCTCTCTGTACGCCGGCGCAAACACCACCAGATGCATACGCTGAAAACCCGGAACCAATAGAGGACGCATATCCTGCGATGACTCCTACACGCGCAAGTGCAACACGACGCTGCCCCTACACCGAGGTCAGTCATTGGGCCCAAAAGAGGGAGGCAATTTCCATGTATAAATAGGGCAGCGCCAGCCCCAGCGGAGGGTCTTCTTCGAAATTACTAAGTGCTAAAATTTAATCAGTGTTAAAATAATAAGTGTTAAAAACCCTAGTCCTCCCCAAAACTCCGAATCTCACTAAAGCAGCTTTAACTAGCTCCTTGATCCTCTAAATTGAAGCAGTTTTGATTAGCTTCTCCATTACCGACTGAGACAGCTTCAACTAGCTCCTTAGTCTTTACTTGACGCATTCTATCACTGCCACCTGCTCAAATTAAGATTAATTAGTATTTTATTTCTATTAAAATCTAGTGATAAGCATTCATTGCATAGTGATAAGAATCTACTACGCAGAGGACTAAAGGTAGTACCATTATAAGAATAAAGTTAAGACACCTATTATTGTAGAACATTTAGCTAATAAATAGTTTCTTGTTATATTTCAAAAGAGAAATCATAGTCTATGGAACTCATTTCTTAACCGCGCGCCACACGAATCCTACCCCCTTGTTCACGGGTAAGCCGCTCTATCCGTGAACGTTTTATGTACGACACACGATCCGTTACACTAGGGTAGAATTTTATCAAAGAAGCTCCCTCCACCCTCACATAGTTTTCCATCGTTCTATTATTAGTTAACTTTCACTGCGACCACATGGTTGAGAGAGAGAAAATCAGCATCTGTCAAGAAAACATGTGCTTTGCAGAAGTGCACAACGAGTACCAACAAGCAGTTTTACAAAAGTGCTCACTCCATTCTTTTACTGACTACGTATCCAATGCTTCGAGATAGAAAACAGACACATCGTGCATCGGTCCAAAAGGGTCCGCGAAGAAGAGAAACTCTTTTTCGTCCCCAAAGAATAAGAAAAAAATTGTGGGCACCATGTGTCCAGTTGTCGCTGTTAGGACCAGTCTAACCGCCTTAGCAGAGATCAGGGGCACGCATTAGGTAATTTATGGCTTTATTGCTCTGGTTTCGAAGGAGACGTGACCTCGGAGTGTCCGAACAAGGAAGGTCTGAGGTGCTTAAACTACGTGGGGGTACAAGGAGCTTCTTTGGAAAAATTCTACCAAACCACAAACTATTTCGACGGTCGATGACCAAGGTCGGTACAGTGACCCAGTGACATAGATTTACAAATTACAGATGAATTGTATTTAATTCATTAGTGATTATTATGTTTTAAATCTAACGCAGACTACTTTCAACCTTTTTGTCTTCAACGTTAATTCTCCAATTCTCCGTTCATTTTTTTTGTTGCATTGCTTTTTCGTTTATGCGTTATGCAAATATTTTCATACTAATGCTATTTCCTTCGACGCATGCCGACTTTCTTATTCGGAGTACAATCGTAACGACCAGCGCGTACCCAACGCTACCGCGGTCGCTCGGGCGGCAAATTCGTGCTCTCATTGGCCGGTGTTTTTCGCTAATAACACATTAACGAAGCCTCATCTTATATTTTCGCTAAGGAAAAAGTTGTTTCAAATCACCCCCTGAATCTGCCGTTTCAAGTAACTGTAACATTTTTGTTACTCCCTGTATGTTTATATTTGTATCCTTTGTTACCCCATGGGGCTTTGAGAGTTAAGATCACGCTTGTGTGCATTGGTTACCATCAATTTGCTGTTGCGTTTTTGGTTATCAGTATCAGTGTACACTGCATCGTCAGGAATTCTGATAAAAATTAATTCATATAAACCTGGTGTTTCAATGTATTTGACATCATCTATAAATATATTATCGTCCTTGTCTATATTGAATTTTTGTGCACCTATGTATTTGATACCTAATGGGCCAAGATAGCTATGAAGTGTTTCATGACCTTCGGATGTCTGTAGTTGCTGTCTAGCAGATGTTAGAATCGATCCATTAGTAGTTTCAAAAACATCATCCTCATCGATAGTCGACGATTGCACCACCGGATCCACTGATATAGAAGAAATCGATGACTTGGTTCGTATAACATTTTTTCGTTTCGATTGAATTCGTGTAGAGGTCATGAATGATTTATCCGATGAATGTTTCCGTTTTATATTATTCACTTTTAATTGTACAGGTGTTATTGTATCATTCAATTTAGTATTTGAACTTGATAACAATGATTCATCAGCGTCCATTGCAGAGACATTTTTCACAATCTGTTCATCAGCTTCCATTGTATAAGTATTTTCCGCAATCGGTTTTAAGGGGTCGACAAGTGGTTTAAAATATCTGTTCAATGCAGCATCTTCATCCATCTTGCCTGTTTTCAAAGCTCGATATTTTTTGCGAATAGATTCACTTGCGTTAGCATCTTCCTTTGCAATTCTCTCACGGTCCTTCATATCTTGTCCATCAATCATTGTTTGAACAGAAACGTTCTTCTCGCGCGGCGCGACAATTAACAATTGATTCCATTATGCTATTGCAAATTCATTAAATCCCCTCCTGTAACAAGAAAGTTCATTAGACATCGAGCTATCCTTATCGATCACAACAAAACCATACTTGTGTTGCCAACAACTACGACACAATGTTTTGAAATCATCAAAAGACATGTTTTAATTATGTACCATCCTGTTTAAACAAAATCAACAGATTCGCACTATCGCGTATAAGATGTTTGGGAATTTTTGATTGCGTTTGACAGAGATAGAAACAGTCTACCTTTGAATGTCTCCCCATTGAAAAATACTCTCTTATCGTATCTTGTTTGTCACATGCTAAGTCATCAAAAATGAAAATTGAATTTGGAAGCGATTACTGTGGCGAAATAACATCGCAATTGTTTGAAAATTTAAAATAACCAATTTCATCTACTGATGCCAATAAATTCTCCAAATACTGATATTTCGGCTGCTGCAGGGACTTTGAATACACGTAGACATTCTCAAATAGTACACCATAAGGGCTTTCTAATAAACTTATTAACACGTTGGTCTTCCCACAATTGGATGGACCACAAATAATTCCACGTATAGTGTTTGGTAGCATATTACCATGTCTGTATCCCATGTTGTTGCCAGTTATTTGAATTCTATTGTCGAAATATTTTACACGTATAATCATTGATTGTCTCACGAACCGCATGTTTTCAAGATTCTGAAACATACGCATCCATGGCGCTCTTATATATACATTCACCAAATTAAGATTTGTTCACTAGTCGAAATGTTTCCCAACGTATCGGATGACATCAACATTCATGATTTAACCTCTGAACAGTTGAAATATATACCAAAGAATATTTTATTGCACAAGTTTGATACATATATTGACAATTTGTGGGATAAGCTTCCGGAATATATAAAAGCTGATAAGGAGGCTCAAGAATATCGCCGGTGTTTGGAACACTACAATCGTCCTTGGCAGCAAACACATATTGATGGTCCAGAACCACTGATTAAAAGCTGTAGTGAATGTCTTCGGCAAAAGTAAAAGCTGGTAGTGGGTTTTTGAATCGAGCAATAAACGCTCTTCCCATTGAGTTGCATATGCCTGGATATCAATTTTGTGGCCCAGGAACTCATCTTTCGAAGCGATTATCAAGAGCTGATTCAGGCATCAATCCCTTGGATGCTGCATGTCGTGAGCACGATATTGCATATTCGCATAGTAACAATCTAGGTGAGAGACATAGAGCTGACAAAGCGCAAAAACGTATCACTACAAAAGATTTGACCCTGAGTGAAAAAGCTGCAGCTGCAACACTTTGGGCTGCTATGAAAACTAAAACGAAACTTGGAATGGGAACGAAAACAAGAAATAAGTGCAAAAATAAGACTGGAGCAAAAAGAAAGCGGATACTTCCAGTTGCAAGACGTGGTTGTATTTTACCTATTTTATCATTGTTACGTGTTCTGGGCTCACTAGTTGGTGGGGCAGCGGAGGTAGCTAAGGCGATAAATAATAAAAAGGCTACGGAAGGCCAACTGGAAGGAATGCAACGTCACAATCGAGCTATGGAAGGGCGAGGAGTTTGTCTCGCTCCGTATTGTGCCAATTGTGACAATTGTGCCTACAATTTCTACAAACGGTTGATAGTAAATTTAAACGTTGAATCTTTGTAATCATAATTCAGTATGAATTGGGCTGTTTCTTGAAACATGTCGATAACATTTACATTAAGTGGTAAGAGTAACATTCTGGCGGTAAGCTAATTTCTGCCTGTAGATTTGAGTGATGATATTTATGAGCTTGGTCTAACAGCTTTTGAAATATATAATACGATACCAAATGTGAATTCTTTCCATAATACATTTTACTTTGATAAGGATGACAAAGCAATAGTGATTCCCGATGGATCATATGAGTTGTATGCAATAAGAAAGTATCTGAATCGCGCAATTATGCAGACTACTCGTCGTCTAATAATTATTTAAAAACAGATGTATCTAAAATGGATATAGACTTTGACATTAATGACGATGATAACAATGCCTATGATAATTTATTAATTCGGGCTAATAACAATACTATGAAGAGAGAAATAAAGTGTGCTTATCGAATAAATTTTACCAAACCTAACAACATTGGTTCATTGTTAGGATTCTCATCCACTCGCGCTTTGAAACAGAATCAGCGGCATGAATCGGATAGCTCAATTAATACCATGGATATAAACATTATTCGAGTAGAATGCAATATAACTGCTGGCGCATACAACAATGATAAGTGCGCACATACGATACATGCATTCTCCTCAAACGTACCACCTGGATATGAAATATCAGAAACGCCTGCTCAAGTCGTTTACCTTCCAATCATTGCACGGAATATTACGGATCTAACAATACGCATCATAGATCAGACTGGTTAATTGATTTTCGTGGAGAAGAAATTACAGTAAAGTTACACATACGGCGACGTCGATAATCCATGTATTACATGTACTACATGTATGTCAAGAAAACTACCCGAAAACTGGTTCCTTGCACAATGTTCTGGGGTAAGTGCCGTGGGATTTACACAGCCCTCTTACCAAAATGCATAGCCTTCCCCACTCCGTGGCCAGATCCTTTAGGAACAATATTCCCATTCTTTTGCAATACGGTATCGGACCGCTTGCCTCCTCTAAACACTCGCTCTTCTTTTAAACAGTCACACAACACCCGGTAGCTGGGAAGTCCAAAGTAACCATCAGCCATCGGTTGCCAACGGGACTGTTTAGTCTCATGCATCCTCAATTAGCCACACGTAAACTAAGACCCTATCATAAATCCATCAAAAACCAGTCATCATCTGGCCATCCTTCTCAAATTCTCTCTTAAAAGTACGTTGACGCTAACATGTAAATCAGATGTTTGTTAGAATCGCTGAAAATTCAGGGATCTAACGGGGTCCGGATTGGGTGGTTGAGAGAAGGGTGTCAAGAAAAAAATTGTACACTTAATTAAATTTGAGTCGGCCCTAAAAAGGACTTAAATACGACGTTTATTTTTTAGTTTAGTTGGGGGTCTTCGACCAAAATCTTAGGGAAGGGTCCCTTGGACTGACGCCGGCCGGTGTCCCTTAGCGACGCTGGCGTCTGGAAAAGAAAAGAGCGGCGAAACCGCACTGGTCAGCGAGCGTAATTGCTTTCAAGCCAAACCGTTGTCTTCCCGACTCCAGGCTTCGAAACGAGCCTACGTGGAGGGGGGAGCAGTACCTTGACGTATCGTTAAGGTAATGTAGTGGACTGTAATACCGACGTTTCTTCGCTCTGAAGAAAGCGTCGGCAGACGAGTGTGCAGAGAGGAGGGATCCTCCTTTTCTCTGCTCAACCTGCCTTCCAAGAAGGCTTGCCTCGTGCGAATCACGGTTGTAAGCCGAGATTCGCGAGCGTTCGACCCTCGGTACTAGCTTTAGCTAGCCTTGGCGGCGGATAAAGGCCAGAGGTTGTAGCACTCACCGTTCACCGCAACGTACGCATCTATTCGTCGTACGCGGGCTGCTACTAAACGGGTGACACAACACGGGCAACGCAGAGGTGATACACTTACGTTTACCCTCTCTGTTGGTGCCAATATCGGGGCTCAACCAAGAAGAGGTCTTGATTGCTCCTCCGACGAATAGCAAGCTCAGGGAATCGGGGTAGCCACCGATTCCAAGAGCGCAGTTACTCGTCTTTTAAATTTATCGCGACTAAACAATCGCTTTGCCTTCGCACGTGTAATACGTGGTTCTCGAAGGGAGCTATGGCGAGCTGTAGTGCGATAATACAGCGTAGAAGGCGTCAAGAGCTAAGGAACTTGGTGCCCAAATTTCCTAACTCAGTAGACTCTTCTATAATGCTGTTCCTTGCTACCGTGCGAGCGTTCGGTGCAAGACTGACTTCGACATGCGAGCGCGAGACGCTCCGCGAAAATCGCGGAGTCCCCGAAAATCCGCTACGCGGCGCTCGCTTATCATTGTCTTTCTTTGTCTAATGTACCGATTTTGCTCTCTCTCTTTGTCAGGCTCCGATACCCCCACTCGTTATCGGGCCTGAGATTCAAACAGCTGATCGTAATCGCTCACCTGTTCGAACTTCAACCGCATCGGATGAAAAAATACGAGTCGCAATTCGAATGTACCGAGTTTATTGTCAACGCAACTGAATTTCCTACCGAAGGCGACCTTCGGTCGGTCACAGCACGTTAACGTACTGCGATTCTCGCGGACGAAACGATGCTTCGAAATTTAAATGTATTTTAAACATGTTTGTATTCAACGAAACACGGCATCAAAAAACGTTTTCCTTTACAAATAAGACTGCATACGACATTAAGGCTTCCCCTAAATACATTGAAAGGAAAAAAAAGAGAAGCTAAGTGCAGTGAATATCGCATTTTTAGAATCATTGGGATTCATTGTGCATAATTACTAAAAAACAGTGAATATTTTAAATATTGCTGAACAACCCATGTTCGACGATCGTTTCGTCAAGCTTGTAACTCATACATATAATCCGTATGCTAACTCGACGTTTGGATATGACGATGAGATTAGAATAGCTATACAACAACAAGATCTATACGCATTACATGTGAGAGTTTTCTAAACGTGGAAGGCAAGGTGGTGATAAAACATCGAAATGATGAATCAATTATAAAGTTGGGAAATAATTGCATAGCATTCGTGCTTGACGAAATTCGATACGAACTGAATGGTGTGGAAATTGATTACAATAGAAACGTTGGAATAACTAGCACACTTAAGAACTACATATCATTTACATGCGATGAAGATAAAATTATGAAGAATGCTGGATGGAACATTAGATGGAACGATGAGAAGAATGTAAAATACCATTTCAATTTTTGCGTACTACTAAAAATTTTATTCGGATTTTCTGAAGATTATAAACACATAGTAATTAATGCTCGTCACGAGTTCATTTTAATACGATCACGCAATGATAACAATTGTCTTGTAGGATCTTTAATGCTAGAACCAGAAATCGAATTATTTAAAGTACAATGGCGCTTACCACATGTGATATTGAATGATATTACTAAACTATCATTACTACGTGTTTTAAAAAGTGGACGAAATCTGAGCATGTGTTTTCGTTCGTGGGATCTGTATGAGTATCCTCTGTTACAAACACGACTAAGCATTCTTGGTCTGTTAAAACGGCTACACAATTGGAAAAGACGCGATATGTAATTTTTGCTTTGCAAACTGGTAAAAAAAATGTAATGAGTGAAAATGCTACAGAGTTTGATAACGGTAAGCTATCGAACGTGAAAATTTATCTCAATTCAGAATTCTATCCATATGACGATCTAAACACTGATTTCAACAGAAATAAATATGCTCTTTTGTATAACACGTATATCCATTTTTCTAAGGCTTATTACGGATGTAGCAATAGACAAGCGTTTCTAACGATTGATGAGTTTCTACAACATGGTCCTCTCATGGTGATTGATTGTTCACACCAAAATGATTCAATCAAGAAGAGTACTGTGGATGTGCGTATAGAATTTGATTGTGGTGAAAATATTCCAGCAAATACTACAGCTTCTTGTCTCATTCTACATGATCGGGTAATCAAATACAATCCATTAACAAATATTGTACGCAAAATAAACTAATAAATAAGAGTAAAAACATGTATTTTGAACTATTCAATTACTAATTTTGAATGTTTAAGAGAAATTGCATAATATATATGTATTCATTTTATCAAACCATATATTTCTTCTTCTTCTATCGCTCCCCCATTTCCTTTAACGTAATAGTAACAATGATTTAATTACTTTAATGTAATGATTTAATTGCTGTGCGATATAATTCCATTGTTATTTAATAACATTTTGAAGTATATAACATTAATCATAATAAATCATTGCACGATGTGGTTTAATTGTGATTTGATAGATAGTTTAATCATCTATCACCTATGGTTCAGTTGTGGATCGATATGGTACAATCATGGTTCAGTTGTAGATCCATGCGGTACAATCATGGTTCAGTTGAGGCTCGATGTGGTACAACCATGGTTCAGTTGTGGTTCGATGTGGTGCATTGATGGTTTGATGTAGATCGATCATTGTACAATTGTAGTTCTATTATGGTTCGACATGGATTGATCATTGTTCAATGTGGTTCGATTGTGGTTCATTACGCTTAAACCATAGGTCGATATAGATTGATTACTGTTCACCATGATCCGTCTAATGATTGATTAAAATTTTGATTACAGACCAACAATAATGCATTATTTAATATTGTATTAATAAGATGCAGTTATGATTAGAAACATGGTTCTGATTCCTGAATATACATGTATCATACAACACATCACTACATTGTCTCTGTAGCTGAACGCTGTGAGACTGTAGAATCTTGCCATGCAGGTGAAAGATAAGAATGATGATCTAGTGGGGACAAAACTAGTGGGGATAGCTATATATAACGTGTGATCTGATGAAACATTGTTGCAATTCAGAATAAAAATTTATAAAAATCCAAATTATATTTTTTTACATTGAAAAGATTCCCAAAAAAATTGGAATCGGCAGCACTGGATATCGTAAGTACTATTTTCACTTTAATTATACTTTAATTAAGCTGTAACGAGCTTCTCTCTGGAATACTTTCAGATAGTGACATTGCATTGACAGTAACTGAAAAGATATTGTCTGAGGGTACTCCTAGAGTATCTCGCGATAGTTTTTACATTGTCAAGCGTCCACGCACCCCTAAATTTATACAATTAATTCTTTATGTATTTTTTCAGCTCATAAACCATTGGTTTATGAGGTTCTATGCCATGCGACGTCGGCGGCAGCAAAACATATGCAAGGAGCACCAGGCGTATCACGTCGTAAGTACCATTTCCGAATAATACATTTTAATAAAATACTTATTCCATTTAATTTTTTATTAATTTTCTGTATCCTTCGTTTGCTTACAGCTTATAAACTTAGTGTTTATAATGCACCGTGAAGAGCGCCGACGCCGACAATATAATAATGTGTTACGATCCGAGGGCTAGATAGTCCGACCGAGGGTGAGGGTTTTTTGGGATATTGTTATTGTTTCGTGGACGAACCAACGGGTAACTTTGCACTCGTTGAGAGCCACCTCACGGATGTAGACGAACCAGTGCGCAAAGGCCAACACCGGGAGCCTCCTCAGGTTTTAGGTAGGTTTTCGTGGACGAACCAACACTCAACTTGGCGAGTATCGGGAGCCACTAGGGTGGAATAAAGACTGTGGACGAACTAGTGAGTAACTTTGCACTCGCCAGGAGCTACGGGATGTGGACGAACCAGTGCGCAATGGCCAACACCAGGAGCCACTTGTAGGTTAGGAAAGGGACCGTCGCAAGGATTGCGAAGATGTTAGTAGAGCCTCGTAACTTTTAAATTTATAATATATCTCGAGCGGTAAAGATATAATATTTGTGGGATCGTTACGCGTTCGCTTCTTATTGGATTTAGGAAAGGTTTTGATTGAACTAAGTCCAATTTAACAAACCTTATAAAAATGTATATTACTACACGTTTAAGTTTGACTCGAAGGAATACAATTGTCGATGAGTTTTAAGTGTCCCGGAACTACATCCTCTCTCTCTAGATTACGCACAGAGGTATGCGGGGGACGCGTCGTTAAGACCACGTTACAGTGAATTTACTTTACGTACTGTACTCTGTGATTCTGCTCGAAGGAGAACAAATGCTCGATCTTGCTTCCAGTCTCAGCCGCATACTGAACTCGAACTAGATTGGAAATGAGCCCGCTAGACCGAGTCTCTTGGCCTTCTTATAGTCAAAAATCTATGACAAAAATGGTGGGGACTCGGCTGCACGCCACCGCAGTCGCTCGGACGGCATACTCGTGCTCTAATTGGGCGGTGTTTTTCATTAATAACTGGTTAACAAAGCCTCATCTTACATTTTCACTAAGGAAAAAGTTGTTTCAAATCACCCCCTGAATCACCCCTTTTAAGGAACTGCGACATTTTTGTTACACCCTGTATACCACTAAAACCGATGCTTGGGAAGTTCCGAGTCATATTGGTGAAATGTCACCGAGCTGAAGAAATATTGCGAATTTCACGTCAAACGCCTACTGTTTTAGGGAGGAACGGGTTCGAAATAAATTCCGCAATTCTTAGTTACGAGAAAAATATATATTATTACCATGTCCGCGTGTCGCGGTGCTGCGTCGTCATAAAGACTGTTCCCATCGGAAGCTCCCCACTCCGCCATCGGTGAAAGCCTGTTTCACATAGTTTTATCATTGGCGCACAACTCAACACCTACCTTAACGTAAAAGTACGCATTATATATCGCTGAAAACGATGCTTAGGCAAGTTTCGAGTCATACTGGTGAAATACCACCGCACTTGACAAAATAATGCGGATTTCACGTCAAACGTCAACTTTAACGTAAAACTACGCTATATACCACTGACATCGATGCTTGGGCAAGTTTCGTGTCATACTGGTGAAATATCGCCATGCTTCCTGTAATACTGCGAATTTCGCGTCAAACGTCGACTTTAACGTGAGACTACGCTATATACCACTGACATCGATGCTTGGGCAAGTTTCGTGTCATACTGGTGAAATATCGCCATGCTTGCTGTAATACTGCGAATTTCGCGTCAAACGTCGACTGTAACGTGAGACTACGCAGTATATATCACTGAAATAGATATTTGGGCAAGTTTTGAGCTATGTCAGTAAAATATATCCGCATTTGATGAAATATTGCGAATTTTAAGTCAAACGTCGATTTTAATTTGACACTACGCATTACAAGTCACTGAAAACGATGTCTCGATAAGTTTCCAGACGTATTGGTGAAATATAACCGCGTTTGCCTACGAAGTACCACCTTTCTGAATAGGGAATTTAGAAGAGGATACCGTGGAGGTTTTAGTGGGTGAGAGTCCCACACTACTCTGACAGACCTAAGGTGTGCGGTAGGACATTTCCTCACACGTGATACTAAAAAAAAAAAAAATCCAGGCCGCAGTTTGCACCCAGGCTGCAGTTTGAGCCGCTACTCAACCAGATCGGACAATTAGGACCGCAGAAATCGATTTGAAAAGCATAAAATTGAGAACAAGTAAGCAGTTTTTCGATCTTATGATAGATACCGATACAGCGGATGGCAGAATAATGATTGTATTTAGTGTAATAGTAATTTAGTAATAATTTTAATTCCATAAACTTCAAAAATTTATATGCTCATACACTAAAATATAAAGATTTAACAAAAAATTTACCATGATAAAAAATTTTTATTCTTATTTTTCATCTATAATAATTATCTTTTTATCGCTATTTTCTCTAATATTAAACAATATATTTTTCATTTGACTAATTATAGAAATTACTAACTTAATTTTTTTATCATTATTAGCTATTTCAAAAAATATGAAAATTAGAGTTCTTTATTTTTTTATTTCATTTATTAGAAGATCTCTAGTTTTAACGGGAATTTTATTTAATAATTTTAATGTATACTCATCAATCCTGATAATAATGGGAACTTCATTAAAATTCGGGATTATTCCATTTAATGCTTGATTTAATTTTATATTTAAATCAATTAATTTCATAAATGCATTTTTATTAATAACATTCATAAAATTAATTCCTTTTATTCTTTTAATAAATTCAATCCCTATAAAAGAATTATTAATTATAATTACTCTAAATTTAATTGTATCACCGCTATTAATATTAAATAAAAGTTCTTTAATACTAATAATATCATTTTCTTCAATTTATCAAACTTCATTAATAATAACATTAATATATTTTGTTACACACGAAGTTTCGAGAAGAGAAACCTTTATTCGTTCACAATTGACGTTACAATTATTGACAATGATTTTGACGTGAAAACCACCAGAGTCTAACTCAGGACTAACTCTCGCGTTCGCCTGCCCCCCTCTTTATACTCTTTCTTATCGCTTCCTCGCATCGGCTTTTCGTTTGGCTCATCGTGTTTACTTGGACCATGAGACTCCCAACGTTGGCTTTTGCGTTCGGCGTACGTTTGGCTCGTCGCGTTTGCGTCGCTTCTAACGTTAGCTTTTCGTTTGGTTTATTTTGTTACTTCGCTCGGCCCGTGAGATTCCTCCTGGGGTGAAAGAAAATGCGTCCTCGCATTTTGATTACAATTCTACGTTCCTATCTAATAGTATTAGGTTGTATTCTAGTTCCTCCGCAACGTTTAGGATGTGGTCTAACTTTGTAGCTATATCTCTTTCGCGTGCCCATTCGTTAAATGTTCGCGGTAGATACTGATTGGTTTTGTTTTCGTAATTTACATTTACACTATAGCAGGCCGGCATATACCTTCTAAGGTCTAGTGTCTTATGCTTTAGGAAAAAGAAAAATTTGGTAACGTATAGCGAACAGATGTTACAGTCTTCGGCGCGTCTATACTTGTGAATATTCTTTCCGCACATGCTACAAAGTTCTCTTTCTGCTAAGGCCCGGGTTGATAAAATGTGTCTTTCTATGCCGTACTTCGCGTATTTCCACGTGTTCCTTCTGTCTTCAAGGGTGAGCGAGGTGAGTTCTGGCTGACAATTTTTGCAATAATATTGTTCTTGCTCGTCGTCATCCAATGTGGTATAGACTAGGCTGTCGTCTTCTATTCCTCTGGCGCAGACGAGATTTTCTAGGATGTCAATGAATGTTTCCAGTTTTCTGGTTTCATCTTCTAATAGGTTTCCCTCTAATGTGTACTCGGCGGTGTACCCCATCCTGCAACACATGAATTATTGAACTTCTTTGACTGTAAGTTTGTAAAATCCTCTCCTAGGTGGTCTTGGTCTTGGTGAGGTTTCTTGTTCCTGGTATTGAGGTGGTTCTTCGTCTTGATGCATTAGATCCGTCATTCTTACTGGTTCCGCTGGTGTTCTATCTATTGTTTGTGCGTATCTTCCCAACGAACAGTGGTCGTAGATGATGGTGCACGGTCTGAAGATTCCCTTTAATAGGTTCCATGTCGGTTGTAAGCAGTTTATTTTGTATAGGACATATAGTCCTGCTCCTATTAGGCTGATATACCCCAATATTGCCGTTTAGTACTTGAGATGTTCCATTACCGTCATTGTTCTCTTCTTTAATGACAGTGTCTCAATCTGTTGGTTTATTACATCTATGGTGGTTCCTAGTAATTGGAGGTCTCGCGCTGTCACTTGAGTCTTCTTGAGATACGTTATGTTTAGATCCTGTACGTCGATTTGTTTTTCCGCCAATGTTTGCTTCCAGTGATCTTGGTGCTCTATTGTTTCTACAGGTATATTGAGCGTGATATTCCTTTTATCTCCTCCGGCTTTTATTATGGCTTCTTCTGTAGTTCCTACGCCGCCTTGTGGTAGGTGTATTATATTTCTGTCTTGTATTGTTATTACATGCGGTTCTTCCTTATCGCGTAGGACGTGTAGCTGTTCTCTCTTTGGGGTGATTGCTATCCAATCTTGGTTAGTCAAGAGTTGGATGAACAACGTTCCTTGCAACTTGATATATTTTTGTGAACATTCTTGGCCCTTTTTCAGGAGTAGCGCTATCAGGCATGCATTTGATGATGACGTGAGGTAATTCGGGTGTTTCCTCCGTGCCACGTACTGGTTTCCTATAGTTTTAAACTGTGCTTTTTCTTCTTCGTTGATAGGCATAAACTCTGTTCGCGGTTCGTTTAAGAGCAGGTATTCGAGTTCTATATTGTATATAGAGTATCCTTGTAGGTATGAATACGTTGGTAAGGCAATTGGCTTGTATAGCATGTATATGTCTTCTTCTATTATGGGAATTCGGAAATTATAAATTAGCTTTTCTTTCGTGAGAGTTATCGCTATTTCACTTACATCCAATAGTGTGCCATAGTATTCTTCTTTTAGTGGTACTGGAAATTTTTCGGACTGGGTGGTACTCTTGATTGCGTCAAATAGCTCTTTAGGAGGTAAAATCGTTGGGTGTACTATTCCGTGTTTTCCGTCCACTATAGCTTCTTGAAGTTTCTGCATAGTGGCTGACACATCGTGGTAGAGGAATATGTGATCTGCTAATGTCTCATCTATTTCCATATTGAAAATTTCTTCTTTTGTTGCGTTCTGTAATAGTTGAAAGTTAATGTTCAGATTTTCCGTTTGTTGTTGTATATATTTATAAGTTCCTAGGTTGTTTTGCATTTTATGAAGTAACACTGTGGTTTGATCTTTTATTAAGTGTGCTATCTTGAGGTTGTCTTCTCTTAACTTATCCAATTCATTGTTATAGTATTCTGCGTCTGAGGCTGACATCGTCCCGAATAATACTTTCATTCCTTCCCATATTACATTCAGTAATCCTCTTTTCTGCACGTGTCCAATGAATTTCCTCAAGGATGTTAACTCCTGACTCAGTCGGTTGTTTCGTTCTAGTTGGAGTGTTATTCGCTGTTTGCTTAGGCACGGTTCGATTTCTTTACATCTTTCTGCTGGTTGGTTTGTTTGTAGCATTAACAGTTTTATCTCCTCTTGCAAATGCCCGTATTCTATTCCCACCGTCATTTTCCATGTACCATGGTATATCTGCGTTTTCTTCATGTGTTCTAGGTAGACCGATTTCTTTTCTTCTATTGGTGTTATGGTTATCTCTTCTTTATTGAGTGGTTTCATCCAAGCTTTGTGGACTAAAATATTCAGAATCAGAAGTTTCGGTAGCTGATTCATCTTCATTTTGGCTTTGCGTTGCTTCTGGACTTTCTCCTTCTGTTTCTGCAACAAAGAAAGGTTTTACATCCGATAAATGATACGTTACTTCCCTATTGTTTTTCCTTATTGCAACTGCTTGGTTGTCTATAACTCGTATTATCTTGTATGGTCCTTCCCACGGTGAGTCGAGTCTCTTGTCCTGCGGTTGCCTTCGTCTGACCATTACGTATTGTCCTATTCTGTATTCTCTTTCTATTCTAGCTGTCGGTAACCTTTGTCGCGTTTTCTCCTGTTGCTTCTTTATTTCTTCTTTAGCGGCCTCTTGTATTTTCCGTCTCCTATTGCTCAGTGCCTGGTATGCCATTCTTTCTCCGAATTCCATTTCACGTGTTTCTATCGGAATATACTGTTTCCAGCCTGACATAAACTCGGAAGGGTATACTCCAGTAACTTCGTTATGTGTTGTATTGTACGACATGGTAGCGTCAGGTAGAAGTTTGACCCATTCATTTTTTTCTCCTATAAAGCTTCTTAAATAGTTGAATATTTCTCTATGAGTTCTTTCGTCCTTTCCATTCGATTGCGGGTGATATACGGCGGTTGTCGTGTGTCTAATTCGAAGTTTCTCATCTATGAACTCTTGAAATTCCCCTCTGAATTCTAAACCGTTATCTGTTAATATTTCTTTTGGCACCCCGAATATCCGACAATAACTTATCCAAAAATTTTCCATAACCTCCTTAGGCGTTTTTGTTCTTAGTGGGGCCAGCTGCACGTACCTTGTCAAATAATCCTGTATGACTAAAATGTATCGGTACTTCCCGTCCGATGGTAATGGTCCCAGGGTATCAAACGATACTTTGTCGTTGGGTTTCATTGGTATGTCTGGCGTTCCTGGAGGCGGTCTGTTGGCTGTATACTTTAGTCTTTCTCTTTGACATACCTCACATTCCCTTACAAAATTTTCCACGTCCTTTGCTATCCCTGACCAGTTATATGTGGTCCGTAGTCGTTGGAGCGTTTTTTCGACTCCTTGATGTCCTCCTAACGTGCTTTCGTGCACGTTTTTTATCAAGCGTTCTTTCTCTTCTCGCGTTTCCGGATCCTTAGTGAGATTACATCTTACTATTAGGCGCTTTTCTGGTGTTTTTTCCTTATGAATGAATTCTATCATTCGCAGGATAGTTTCTTTTACATATGGATCCAGGATTCGTACTTCTATTTCATCCACTTGAGGTACCTTGGTTTTCAGCCCAGCGTACCATGCTTCTTCCTCCGCTTCTGGATCGATTTGCAGCCCCCTCTCTGTTTTGCTGGTTATTACGACGAGTCCTCTCCGGAATACACGTCCAGTATCATATTCCAGCGTTTCTTCTTTTCCGAGGGCTCTTGCTCTGCTTTTAAATTCGGCATACGTTGGAGCGGCTTCCTCCTGAAGGTCGCTCAGTACATTTTCACTTGTCTCATCCGTCTCGCCGTCGTTTACCATGTGTACGTTGGTTTCCGTAATCCGGGATAGGGCGTCCGCATTAGTGTTACTCTTACCCTTTTTGTAAATTATTTCGTACTCGTACTCTTCTAATTTCAGCCTCCATCTTATAAGCCTAGATGTCGGATCCTTAACGTTCATAGCCCATGTCAGGGGTTTGTGATCCGTGACTACCTTAAATTTTCGTCCGTATAGGTATTGATGAAAGTGCTTTATTCCCCAAACTATTGCCAGGAGTTCTTTCTCGGTGGTTGAATAGTTTTTTTCGGTCTGGTTGAGCGTTCTGGATGCGTACGCCACTGGCCGGTCCTGACCAACTATTCCTTGCGAAAGCACAGCTCCGATTGCCTCATTGCTTGCGTCTGTGGTCAATATAAAGTGTTTTTTCCAATCGGGATACGCAAGAACTGGTTCGTCGCAAAGGGCGCTTCGCAATGTGTCGAAAGCCGTTTGCTCCTCATTTCCCCATTTCCACTTGATTCCGTCCTTGAGTAGGGTTGTTAGCGGCGACGCTTTTTTCGAGAAGTCTCTTATAAACTTCCTATAGTATCCTGCTAGTCCTAGAAATTGCTTGATTTCCTTTGGACTCTTAGACGTTGGAAAGGTTTTTATTTTCTCTATTCGTTCTGGATTCGGTTTTATTCCTTCTGCGGATATTATGTGTCTTAGATATGATAACTCTGGTTTAAGGTATTCGCATTTGTCTGGTTGTAGTTTTAGGCCGACTTTCGATAATCGTTCAAGCAGAATTTGCAAATTTTTATTGTGTTCCTCTAAGGTTGTTCCAAATACTATTATATCGTCCATATACACGAAGCAAGTGTTTCCAATTAATCCTCTTAGACCGTTGTTCATCATCCTTTGAAAAGTGGCTGGTGCATTTTTCAGTCCAAACGGCATTCTGTTATATTCGTAGTGTCCGTCTGTAGTAGAAAAAGCGGTTTTTGCCTTATCTCCTTCTCTCATGGCTATTTGATGAAAGCCTGAAGCTAAATCAAATGCAGAAAAGTATTTCGCATTGCCCAGTTTATCCAATATTTCGTCTATTAATGGGAGTGGATAAGAGTCCTGTTTTGTTCTCTCATTTAATTTCCGATAGTCTATCACGAGTCTCCACTTCCGTTTACCTGAAGCGTCCGGTTTTTTGGGTACTATCCACAATGGCGAATTGAAAGGGGAATTGCTTTCTCTAATTATTCCTTGCTCTAGCATTTTCCTTACTTGCGTTGCCACTTCTTCTTGATGAATTGGTGGGAACCTATATTGTCTGGTGTGTATTAGGGTTGAGTCCGTTAACTCTATGGAGTGTTCAGTTAAATTTGTTAAGGGTAGGGGATCTCCTGGTAGTACGAAGGTGTCGTGATATCTTTTTATTATTTCCCATATTTGTTCTTTCCCTTCTATAACGTGGTCCAGTCTAGTGTTTTGTTTCAACAATTCTTCGCGTTCCTTCGTAAGAGGTTCAGGGTTTTTTGGGAAATCTGACGGTTGGATTTTCTGGCCCAATACTTCCGTCGCTCTCACCCTTTTGGTTTCTGTTTCACTTAAGTTGTTTACAGGTATTCGGGCGATTCCACCTTTCACCGTGACTAGTGTAACGCCCCACGACTCTGTCTCTGTCTCTGTCTCTGTCTCTGTCTCTTCCTATTTCACTCTATCTCTCTCTACTATCGCTGTCTCTCTCCATCTTATTGTAAACATATCTATCTTTTTCTATTTCTATCTTATAACTGTATAATAGTGCGTATTCTGTTATCCAATTACTAATAAACATTTTTGTATTACGACACACATTATATATTATAGATTTTAATTACATTTTCATATAAGTATAGCATATTTCGTACGTTTTCATGTTAAAGCAGCCACTATTAGAATAAGAGCGCCATTAGAATTAGAACAACTGCGCATGTGCGAACTCCGACTGGCGAGTATAAAAGGAGCTGCGAAAGCAGCAGGATCACACTTCTCTCTGGCATCAAGTTGCGAATAGACGAAGATCTGGGAGGCAGCTGAGATACTCGTCCAGTGAGATCGAGACCGCTCCTTTAGGGGTAGCGACCGTTTTCCAGAGATCAAGAGTATTCGATGCTCCTTTACAGGTTCAATCTTGAGTAGCTTTATGACAGGTGCACTACGACGATTCTAAGCAAGTGCAGTACGGGCAACATCTTGGAGGTAGCTGAGATACTAAAGATCGAGACCGCTCCTTTAGGGGTAGCGACCGTTCTACCAAATAGTAATTGATGCTCCTTTAATATAGAGTTCGTGCTTGCCGTAGGCAGACGAATCGCTTGCCAACAAGTGCTAGAAGCCATTCTAAGTCGGACGCATTTCTAAGACCGCGCCTGAAGAGTCTTTTCTCCAAGGTAGCGACTGATGTAAAAAAGATAACGAAGGGCTTACGGATGCTTAGGCAATCAAGCAAAGATTATATGTTTCATGAAACCTTGAGACCGCTCTTAGGTTATAGCCATCTATAACTTCGGCAGCGACCAGGGCATACGAGACAAGATCTATTGCACACACACACACACTTACACTGCGTATCGTCTAATACAGAGGATCCTCTACCGCAATTAATACGGATTAATAATTAATAACTTAATTTCTATTCACGAATCGTAGACACATAACCTAACTCTCGCGAAGTATATCGCATAACGATTACGATCAACATAACCTCGTCTGTACATAATAATTAACCTTATTTGTTCTTATAAATATTTAACGAATTAGAATAGGCATTAGTATTGTATTTACGTTAGAATTAGAATAGGGTTTTACTGAATAAATTAATGTCAAGAAAGATCTAAGCTTTGGATTTTAACTCAACCGCACGCCACACGAACCCCACTTTTCGTCCATCGGAAAGCCGCTCTTCCATGGACAACGTAGCATCGCTTTAGGGACGTTACACTAGCATATCTGTATCTTCTAGTGTTATCTTTGCTTCTCCGTCTTGGATGTTAGCTACTTTAATTTTTTGTAGTTTGCTCGTTTTCGGCGGTATGGTTATTTCTTCCCTGTCGTCTTCTTTTCTCTTGAACAAGTTGTTCTCAAATCGTAACTGTCCTCTGCTTATATCCCATGTACAATGCAACGTTCTCAACGAATCTATTCCGATCAGGCCATCTTCCTGCATAACTTCGTCTCTTACTACTTGAAATCTTAAATTCTTTCCGAACAATTTTCTTTCAAATTCTCCTGCCGTTTTAAAGGTACTTCGTGAAAGAGTTCTCACTTCGCGTATATTTTGCCTAGATATCTTCTTTTTGTCGATGATCATAGATTCTTTTAATAGTGATATGGCTGCCCCCGTGTCTACTAAGAATTTACTTGTCTTCACGTTTTCTGATTTCAGAGTAACGTACGTTAATCGATCCCCTACTGCCGTGTTTATTCGTATAGCATTTCGCTGGTGTTCCCCTGAAAGTTCTCTTCCAGAGAAGTTTCTTGTTCGGGTTTTTGGTTTTCTTGGATTGCGTGCGCCGGTGGGGTTTCTGGGAAGCCTTGGCGCGTTTGAAAATTTTGAAATTGTTTCGTTCTACACTCTGCCTCTAGATGTCCTATTCTTTTGCAGTAATTACATTGTTTTATCGTGTTTCGCACCTGGGGTTTTACGGGATTTGAACGAGCTTGGGAATTCGGTTGCGGTCTTTTCGCATTGAAGTTCACACGGTTTTGAAATCTCGCTGGGTTCGGTTTAAAAAGGTGCTGTCTCTGCTGCATAATTTCCGCGTTTATTGCTTCTTGGATTGATCGCGGGTTTGCTGTTTTTACCTCTAACCGGGTTTCTTTGTCTAATCCATTTATAAAATCTATCACTCCTTTTTTCTTTTCCTCTTCTAATAACAGTTCGCGATACCCTGTCGGTAGTGGCCTACTTAATGCGGCGTTTAGTGCAGCATCGTGTATTCTCATGAACCGGGATACGTACGAATTTACGGGTTCTCTGAACTCTTGTTTGCATTGAATTCTCTGTAATTGAAGTACTGTTGAATCGATTGGAGTTCCATAGTTTTGTCGCAATTGTTCTTTCAAGTCATCGAACGTTCCTATCATCTCAGCGCGGATCACCGTTCTGGCCTTTTCAACTATCTTTTGGCCTAATATGTTTCCTAACAATAGCTGGGCTTTTTCTTTCTGGACATTATGTTTGGCTGTTTCTATTTGACAAATGAAGGTCTCTCAACCGGTAATGTTTCTCCGTCAAACTCGGACACAGTTCCTAATAATTCGTTCAATGTACACGGAGCCGGTTCGAATTCGTTATCGCTTGTCAGTACAGACTGCATTGATTTTGAGAGGAGATCCTCTCTCCGGAGTGATTCACCCTTCGTTTCTAACTTCTCCAATCGATTCATTATTTCAGAGAGCATTTTAGTAACAGTTTCTGATTCGGCCATCTTACCTTGGTTTTTGTTTTCTTTCCTTTCTTTTTCGTACTTCTTAGAGAGTTGGCTCTTCGTCAGGTATTCTCTTCGTTGCTCGTGGTTTCGGAATCCGCTGGCCGTCTCCGCAGCTACGTTGACTCAGCAACGATTTTCAGGAAATCCCACCGCTGCCACCAAATATGTTACACACGAAGTTTCGAGAAGAGGAACCTTTATTCGTTCACAATTGACGTTACAACTATTGACAATGATTTTGACGTGAAAACCACCAGAGTCTAACTCAGGACTAACTCTCGCGTTCGCCTGCCCCCCTCTTTATACTCTTTCTTATCGCTTCCTCGCGTCGGCTTTTCGTTTGGCTCATCGTGTTTACTTGGACCATGAGATTCCCAACGTTGGCTTTTGCGTTCGGCGTACGTTTGGCTCGTCGCGTTTGCGTCGCTTCTAACGTTAGCTTTTCGTTTGGTTTATTTTGTTACTTCGCTCGGCCCGTGAGAATTTAAATTTTTATATTTTTATTCTTTACTTCATCATATATTCAGTATTATCATATAATATAATCTATTTAATCATAGATATAAAATTAGAAATTAAAATAGAAATAATAATCTTTAACAATAAATCAAAACTTACATTTTTTTATTTATTACTAACATATATACTTATTCCACCAATAGGAGCATTTTCTTTAAAATGATTAGGGTTAGAGAACTTAGTAATTAAACTTAATGGTTTTAATCTTATCCTCTCTATCATTATTGTAATATCAAGACTATTAATAATTTGAAATTATTTAAATTTTATTAATAATAATTTATTCAATAAAAATTCCTCAAATATATTCTTAAAATACAAATATATAGATGTGTGAATTTTATTCATTATAAATATTATAGTAATTATATTTAGAATCATATACATTTACTTTAAAATCTAATTTCTAAAAAATTATATTTTAGTTTTAAATTTGCAATTTAATATTTTGATTAAACTATAGAAATTATATTAATAGTATTAGAAAATTTTATTTTCATAAATAAATTTACAATTTATTCCTTTTATCAGGCATAATACTCTAATACTTTATTTAAAGATTTTAAGTTAATTTTAAACTATTAATCTTCAAAATTAAAAATATAAATTTAATTTTATAAATCTTAATTTCTTCGTGAATAAAAAAATGATTATACTCCACTAATCATAAAAATATTGGCATATTATATTTTATATTCGCTATATGATCAGGAATAATTGGTTCATCAATAAGATTTATTATTCGATTAGAATTAAGAAGACAGGGGCATGAATTAAAAATGATCAGATTTATAATTCAATTGTAACGTCTCATGCTTTTGTTATAATTTCATTTTATGGTTATACCATTCATAAGTGGAGGTTTTGGGAACTGATTAGTTCCCTTAATGATTGGAGCTCCAGATATGGCATTTCCACGAATAAACAATATAAGATTTTGATTACTACCTCCTTCAATTTTTTTATTATTAATAAGAAATTATTTAAATTCAGGATCAGGCACAGGATGAACAATTTACCCTCCATTATCATCATCTATATACCACCCATCATCATCTACCGATCTAACAATTTTTTCCCTTCATATCGCCGGAGTATCATCAATCATAGGGGCTATTAATTTTTTAGTGACAATTTTCAATATAATAAATTATTCGTTACAATATGATCAACTACCTTTATTCCCATGATCAGTTGTAATTACAGCAATTTTACTTTTACTATCACTACCTGTTCTTGCTGGAGCAATTACAATACTTTTATCAGATCGAAATTTAAATTCTTCTTTTTTTGACCCTATAGGAGGGGGTGACCCAATTTTATACCAACACTTATTTTGATTCTTTGGACATCCAGAAGTTTATATTCCAATTCTTCCAGGATTTGGACTAGTCTCACATATTATTTTAAACGAAAGAGGTAAAAAAGAAACATTTGGAAACATGGGAATAGTATACGCAATACTAGGAATTGGTTTTCTAGGATTTATTGTATGAGCACATCACATATTTACTGTTGGAATAGATGTAGATAGTCGCGCTTATTTCACATCAGCAACTATAACTATTGCCATTCCCACTGGCATTAAAGTTTTTAGATGACGAGCAACATTCCATGGATCAAAAGTTTACGCAAATCCAACAACTTTATGATCTAGGGGATTTATTTTTTTGTTTACAATAGGAGGATTAACAGGAATTATATTATCAAATTCATCTATTGATATTTTACTTCATGTTACATACTATGTTGTAGGTCATTTTCATTATGTACTTTCAATAGTAGCAGTATTTAGAATTATTGCAAGATTAATTCACTGATATCCTTTAATTACTGGATTAACATTAAACAAAAAATTTCTTAAAATTCAATTTTATTTTATATTTATTGGAGTAAATATAACATTCTTCCCTCAACATTTTTTAGGATTAATAGAAATACCACGACGATATTCAGATTACCCTGACGCATATTACTGTTGAAATTTTTTATCTTCACTAGGATCATTAATTTCAATTAATAGAATAATAATAATTATTTTTATTATATTAGAAAGATTTATAGTAAAACGATTAATTTTATTTAAATATTTTCAAAATTCACTTGAATGATTACAAAATTATCCCCCACTTGAACACTCATTTAATGAAATTCCTTTGATTTTTAAAAAAGAAAATAAAAGAAAGAAAATTTAATTTTAAGCTTATAAAATTTATAAATTAAAAATTAAACTTAATATGGCAGATTAGTGCGATCAATTTAAGCTTCATATATAAAGATATATTTCTTTTATTAAAAATTGCTACATGAAATATATTTTCACTTCAAGATCCTAACTATCCTTTTGCTGATAATTTAGTTGTATTTTATAATATTACTATATATAATATTATCAATAATTATTTCGATAACATTATTTATAATAATAAATATCATTTTAAGAAAATTTAGAAATCGATTTTTATTAGAAAATAATTTAATTGAAATTATTTGAACTATTTTTCCAATAATTGTATTAATAATTATTGCATTTCCATCATTAAAAACTCTTTATATTGTTGATGAAATATGATCATTCTCATATTTTACAATTAAAGCTATTGGTCTTCAATAATATTGAAGATATGAATATCCAGAATTTTATTTAAATTATGATTCTTTTATAATCAATGATTATTCAAATTTAAGATTATTTCAACTATTAGATGTAGATAATCGAATTATTATTCCATTTAAAACCCCAATTCGTTTAATTACAACATCTGTTGATGTAATTCACACATGAACAATTCCATCCTTAGGAATAAAAATAGATGCAACTCCAGGACGACTTAAGGGGGCAGACTCCTTTGGGGCCTACTCCGAATCGATCGAAGCGCTGTTGCGAAAAAACGGGCATTAGGGAAAGCATAATTTATACATGCGACATTTGATAATGTGGCATTTAGCGTTATCCTGTTGAATTACAAATGAGAATTGCGAAGGTATAATTGCCAAATCGCATCGTAGGAAAGTTCTGTCACGCTGTTGCCACATCAATTACAATTTTATGCATCAGTAAATCTCTACTGAATACGCCTTGAGCCGATATTTTGCTTCATACGGAATATAGAAAAGGACGGTGCGAGCGAGAAAGAAAAAGTATCACGAATGAAACAATACATATGTGCCCAAAATTATGAAAGTAGTCTAAGAAACAACATTTTCGTATGAGATTCACACAAAATTTCACATTTATAATAAATGTTCATTAATCAAGACTAATTATAATGTTACGTAATATAGAAATATTTTCTAATTTATTCAAATGTAATCCTTTCAATATCACAAAATAAGAAATATACAATTTAGACCACTTTCATAATTATGGGCATATATATATACTAATATGTGAAATTCTAAAACTTATATATATAGAATAAATAATTCATTAAATTCATGCTATTCATTCATTCATTCATTCCTACTTTTTAAGAAATAAACAAACGACATTATTTTAATTTTTCTTTATTTAAAAATAAAAATGTTATGAGTGGTATAATTGTAATCTGTGAAAAGGTATACAAAAATTAGAATTATTTAAACTAAAAATTGAAAACAAAAAAAATTAAAAGCTACCATAGATTCGAACCAGGCACCTACAGATTATGAGGGAATGCCTAATTCTCACTCAACTAAGATACTTTCGTGTAAAATTAGTGGATTAAACTATAACTTCTGGAACAATTCCAATTGTTTGTTTATAGTAAATAATAACTATTGAAGAATAATGATTTGTAAATCACTTTTACTTGCTACATTTTCATCGATGCAAGGGTCACTTACACTGAACCTCTCCTACTGTTTGCAACGAGTGCAAGACGTTGCGAGTATTCATTAGCAATGTTATAATTTATACATTTAGCAAACAATAAACAACATGTATCATAATATAATGACAAAAACATTATAGGGGTATATATTTTTCGTAAAACCACTCGTTTCAGGGCCCAACTTCGCACAAAATGCAGTTTAACTAAGAATGCTACTATTTTGTTCATAACGTAAAAATTCAAAATTCTATTTTAGCCGTATTTTGTGTTTTGGTTCACAGTATTTGCATACAAATTTACAAAACGATCGATCAGCATGTTGTCAGTGAAAACAACGACAATATACTATTTTTTAATATATTTTTTAAATGAATTGATATTTTTGAAAACTATTTACATAGGTGGATTCGTCATTCAAAAATACACAATCGCCCCATTTATATCATTTTGCTATCCGCACTAGTTTTGGAGATATTAAACGAAATATGTTTTCCACCCCCAACTTTGGGGGTGGTTTTCACACCCTTTAGATGAATTAGAAGCAATAAAAAAAATTCGAGTCGAATATTTTCGGCTATTCTACAATCCTACAAAGTTTCATCAAAATCGGAGACTTTCACCTCGGGATGTTCCCTTATTAGTAAGAATCAAAATCTCGACTGGAGTTGGATTCGTTCAAGTTTTCCTGATGGGCAGAATTGTAATATGTACATACATATATGTGGCAACAGTGTGACGAAACTTTCAACACGTTTTGGCAACTAAGCCTTTCTTGCGTCTGTATTCGTGTATTCGATGAATACGCCATTCAGCTGTCAAATTCTAGATTACATTTACCGACTGATCTGTATTTTTATCGATGCTAATGGCAATATGACCAAATTGATTGAGATATACCATTAACGCTTCTAACGGCAAATCGTTGAACTATTTTTGTGTCAAAACGGGTGCACAACGAAAATTACGCTTTACGCCTTCAAGAAGTGTTAAATTGAGGAAAATCGTATTTCCACGATATTGTGCTAATTCAAGGAAGGGTGCTCTGGTGTGCTATGAGCTATGAACCATTAAATCGTGAGATATTTGCGAAAATGACACTTCGGCAGCCATCTTGCTAGTTTACAACAGCGTCTGTTTCATGCTTACAGTTTGTAATTTTACAGTTTTCTCCACGTATAGTGTTTATTGGAGTTTAAACGGACCAGAGCACCCTGTAGTGAAGTCTACTCGTGGGTTCTGTACCCGCGAAAAATTCGTTTATGCAAGTATCGAGACGTAAAGCTTAATTTGCGAAACCGGTTGTCTCTCTCGCTCATCGCGTATACGTGTATGACTTTCCTTGCTTATGTGAGCGGACGCACACAGCTCAAAACACAAGGAGTCTGCCCCCTTAATCAACTAATATTATTTACATACCGACCAGGATTATTTTTTGGCCAATGTTCAGAAATTTGTGGAACAAATCATAGATTTATACCTATCGTAGTAGAATCATCATCAATAAATGATTTTGGAAATTGATTACTTAGAATAATAACTTTATAAAATCCTAAGATAAAAAATTAGTTAAACATATAACATTAAATTGTCAATTTAAAATTATTAATTTTTTAATATTTTTTATTTATATTTTATTTAACAATAATAATTTAATCATTAGATGTCTGAAATGAAAGAATTGGTCTCTTAAACCATATTACAGTATAAATTCGATATACTTCTAATGGCCAATATTTAAATATTTTTTTATACCACAGATAAAACCAATATTATGATCAATTCTTCTATTTTTCACGTTAAGAATTATTTACATTATAATCATTAATCTTCATTATTTATTTATTAATTTTTCTCCATATAAAAATAAAAAGAAAATATTAAAAAATAAGAATAAAAATTTATGAAAGTGAATATGATAAACCTATTATCAATTTTCGACCCATCTACATATATTGTACTTATAATAAATTGAATTAGTTTATTACTACCATTAATAATGATACCAATAATATATTGGTTTATTCCCTCTCGTTTAAATATATTATGAATTAAGCTTATAATAATAATTTACAATGAATTTAAATTACTAATTAGTTACAAATATATATTTAATATAATTATTTTCTTAAGAATACTAATAATAATTATACTTTATAATTTAATAGGATTAATACCATATATTTTCACTCCTACAAGTCACTTATCAATTAATTTATCATTAACAATATCAATATGATTAACATATATATTTTACGGTTGAACTATAAATTGAGAAAAAATATTAATTCATTTAGTACCACTAAATACACCTTTAATATTAATAAATTTTATAGTATTAATTGAAACAATTAGAAACATTATTCGTCCATGAACATTATCAATTCGACTAACAGCTAATATATTAGCAGGTCATTTACTTTTAACTTTACTAGGATAATCAATAGAAAGTTCCTGATTAATTATTATTCCATTTATAATCATTATTCAAAATATATTATTTATTCTAGAAATCTCAGTTTTATTTATTCAATCGTATGTAATTTCCATTCTTGGACTTCTATACTTTAATGAATCTAATCATTAAAATCATTAAATTAAAAAAAAATTGTTTATCTTAAATAAACACTAAAACAAATGAAAAATCATATATATATATATATATATATATATATATATATATATATATATATATCGTTTCTTGTATATAGGGATTATACATATTGTTGGCTACATTGCGTTGCGACGAAGAGGTGGTTTTTTTATTACATTTGTACTGATTTAAGGCAAGTAAATTCATAACAATATTTGTCATTACTTTGTATTTATGTGTAAATATGCTTCGTTAAATCGCAGAAGCGATAAGACAAACCGATATGTTTTCTTAATGTATACAATTTATACTGTGTGTCTCTATCGCATGTACGGTTTAGGGATGTACGCAACCTCATACGTAGCACAGAGATGCATGAGTAAAAGTGTCTAAAAGAAATACGGTAAAGTTCGAAAAAAAAAATGGCGATGAGACGTTCCTGAGATGTTTGATCATTACAAATCAGTATGTTTTTAGGACGTCTTAAAAAGCATTTTCATAAAACGCTTAAATTAGATTACGTCTACAAGATGTTTTTCGTTAATGCTTTTGATTCCGCTCTCTATTGCTTTTATTTTGAAATGCATGTGCCTCTTGATATTATTAAAAAATATTTCTTTAATTATAGGATTTGACTTTCTTTTAATTTTTAGAAATACTATTAAGGAGAAAAACAGAAACGATTGAGTTTGGTAAGCTTTTTTTCTTTTTTATTTCAGGGTTCCATGAGTTATTTACAATATGTAAAATCTACTCGTTTAGCTGCTTTGCGCTATTGTCGAGTACGCTTTACTGGTTGCAGATTTGAGCCTTAATGTTTCACATAACATTAGTCGATAGGCTGCATTGTTTGCGCCGTGTTTCCAGATCAGCAACCGTAAAAAGGGGCGATACAAACGTCTTGTAAATGTCGTTGTCGTTCTTGTTGTCATTGTTTTATAATTATTATTACGATTATGATTATGGTTATGATTATGACTAGGATTACGATTATAACTATAATTATGTTTACGATTATGATTATGATTATGATTATAACTATGACTATGGTTATGGCAATGGCTGCTATGCCTATGGCTATGTCTGCTATGGCTGTGGCTATGGCTATGGCTACTATGGCTATGTCTATGGCTGCTATGGCTATCGCTATGAGTGCTATGGCTATGGCTATGCCTGCTATGGCTATGGCTATGCCTGCTATGAATATGGCTACTGCTGCTATGGCTATGGCTATGGCTGCTATGGCTATGGCTACGGCTGCTGTGGCTATCGCTATGGCTGCTATGGCTGCGATGTCTATCGCTATGGCCATGGCTGCTATGGCCGCTATGGCTGTGGTTATGGCTACGGCTATGGCCGCTATGGCCGCTATGGCTATGACAATGGCTGCTATGGCTATGGCTATGCCTGCTAAGTCTATGGCTGGTATAGCTATGCCTATGGCTGCTAGGGCTATGGCTATAACTGCTATTTCCATGACATTGGCTCCTGTGGCTATAGGAATGTCTATGGCTGCTATGGCTATGGCTACGGCTACGGCTGCTATGGCTATGGCTATGGCTGCAATGTCCATGGCAATGGCTGCTATGTCTATGGCTGGTATAGCTATGCCTATGGCTGCTACGGCTATGGCTATAACTGCTATGGCTATGGCTATGACTGCTATGGCTATGGCCATGGCTGGTATGGCTATGGCCATGGCTGCGGCTATGGCTGCTATGGCCGCTATGGCTATGGCTATGGCTGCTATGGCTATGGCTATGGCTGCTGTGGCTGTGGCTATGGCTGCGTCTGCAATGGCTATAGCTATGGCTATGGCTGCTATGGCTGCTATGGCTATGGCTATTGCTGCTATGGCTATGGCTATGGCTATGGCTATGGCTGCTATGGCTGCTATGGCTATGACTATCGCTGCTATAGCTTTGGCTGTGGCTACTATGGCTATGGCTATTGCTGCTATGGCTGTGGCTGTGGCTGCAATGGCTGTGGCTATTGTTGCTACGGCTATGGCTATGGCTACGGCTATGGCTGCTCTGGCTTTTGCTATGGCTGCTGTGGCTATGACTATGGCTACTATGGCTATGGCTATGTCTGCTCACGCTGCTATGGCTATGGCTATGGCTGCTATGGCTATGGCTTCGGCCATGTCTATGGCTGCTATGGCCATGGCTATGGCTGCTTTGGCTATGGCTATGGCTGTGGCGATGGCTGCTCTGGCTATGGCTATGGCTGCTGTGGCTATGGCTATGACTACGGCTATGGCTGCTACTGTCGCTATGTCTGTGGCCGGTATAGCTATGCCTACGGCTGCTACGACTATGGCTATAACTGCTATGGCTATAGCATTGGCTGCTGTGGCTATGGCTATGGCTCTGGCTGCTATGGGTATGGCTAAGGCTGCTTTGGGTATGGCTATAGCTGCTATGGCTATGGCTCTGGCTGCTATGGCTATGGCTATGGCTGCACTGGCTAAGGCTATAGCTGCTATGGCTATAGCATTGGCTGCTGTGGCTATGGCTATGGCTCTGGCTACTATGGCTATGGCTATGGCTATGGCTATGACTGCTCTCGCTGCTATGGCTATGGCTATTGTTGCTACGGCCATGGCTATGGCTATGGCTATGGCTGCTATGGCTATGGCTATGGCTGCTATGACTATGGCTATGGCTATGGCTATGGCAATGGCTATGGCTGCTATGGCTATGGCTATGGCTGCTATGACTATGGCTATGGCTATGGCAGCAATAGCTTTGGCTGTGGCTACAATGGCTATGGCCACGGCTGCTATGGCTGCTATGGCCATGGCTATTACTGCTATGTCTATGGCCGCTATGGCTATGGCTCTGCCTGCTATTGCTATCGCTAATGCTGCAATGGCAATGGCTATGGCTACGGCTATGGCTATGGCTGCTATGGCTATGGCTATGGCTGCTCTGGCTATGGCTATGGCCATGGCTGCTATGGCTATGGCTATGGCTGCTATGGCTATGGCTATGGCTGCTATGAATATGGCTACTGCTGCTATGGCTATGGCTATGGCTGCTATGGCTATGGCTACGGCTGCTGTGGCTATCGCTATGGCTGCTATGGCTGCGATGTCTATCGCTATGGCCATGGCTGCTATGGCCGCTATGGCTGTGGTTATGGCTACGGCTATGGCCGCTATGGCCGCTATGGCTATGGCTATGGCTGCTATGGCTATGGCTATGGCTGCTGTGGCTGTGGCTATGGCTGCGTCTGCAATGGCTATGGCTATGGCTATGGCTGCTATGGCTGCTATGGCTATGGCTATTGCTGCTATGGCTATGGCTATGGCTATGGCTATGGCTGCTATGGCTGCTATGGCTATGACTATCGCTGCTATAGTTTTGGCTGTGGCTACTATGGCTATGGCTATTGCTGCTATGGCTGTGGCTGTGGCTGCAATGGCTGTGGCTATGGCTATGCCTGCTATGGCTATGGCTATGGCTACTATGAATATGGCTACTGCTGCTATGGCTATGGCTATGGCTGCTATGGCTATGGCTACGGCTGCTGTGGCTATCGCTATGGCTGCTATGGCTGCGATGTCTATCGCTATGGCCATGGCTGCTATGGCCGCTATGGCTGTCGTTATGGCTACGGCTATGGCCGCTATGGCCACTATGGCTATGACAATGGCTGCTATGGCTATGGCTATGCCTGCTAAGTCTATGGCTGGTATAGCTATGCCTATGGCTGCTAGGGCTATGGCTATAACTGCTATTTCCATGACATTGGCTCCTGTGGCTATAGCAATGTCTATGGCTGCTATGGCTATGGCTACGGCTACGGCTGCTATGGCTATGGCTATGGCTGCAATGTCCATGGCAATGGCTGCTATGTCTATGGCTGGTATAGCTATGCCTATGGCTGCTACGGCTATGGCTATAACTGCTATGGCTATGGCTATGACTGCTATGGCTATGGCCATGGCTGGTATGGCTATGGCCATGGCTGCGGCTATGGCTGCTATGGCCGCTATGGCTATGGCTATGCCTGCTATTGCTATCGCTAATGCTGCAATGGCAATGGCTATGGCTACGGCTATGGCTATGGCTGCTATGGCTATGGCTATGGCTGGTCTGGCTATGGCTATGGCCATGGCTGCTATGGCTATGGCTATGGCTGCTATGGCTATCGCTATGCGTGCTATGGCTATGGCTATGGCCACGGCTGCTATGGCTATGGCTATGGCTGCTATGGCTATCGCTATGAGTGCTATGGCAGTGGCTATGGCTGCTATGGCTATGGCTATGGTCATGTCTATGGCCGCTATGGCTATGGCTATGGCTGCTTTGGGTATGGCTATAGCTGCTATGGCTGTGGCTCTGGCTGCTATGGCTATGGCTAAGGCTGCTATGGCCATTGCTATGGATGCTTTGGCTATGGCTATGGCTACGGCTATGGCTGCTCTGGCTATGGCTATGGCAGCTGTGGCTATGGCTATGGCTTCTATGGCTATGGCTATGACTGCTCACGCTGCTATGGCTATGGCTATTGTTGCTACGGCTATGTCTATGGCTATGGCTGTGACTGCTATGGCCATGGCTATGGCTGCTTTGGCGATGGCTATGACTGTGGCCATGGCTGCTCTGGCTATGGCTATTGCTGCTATGGCTGTGGCTGTGGCTGCAATAGCTGTGGCTATGGCTATGGCTGCTGTGGCTAATGCTATGGCTGCTATGGCTATGGCTATGGCTACTATGGCTATGACTATGGCTGCTATGGCTATGGCTATGCCTGCTATGGCTATGGCTATGGCTACTATGAATATGGCTACTGCTGCTATGGCTATGGCTATGGCTGCTATGGCTATGGCTACGGCTGCTGTGGCTATCGCTATGGCTGCTATGGCTGCGATGTCTATCGCTATGGCCATGGCTGCTATGGCCGCTATGGCTGTGGTTATGGCTACGGCTATGGCCGCTATGGCCGCTATGGCTATGGCTATGGCTGCTATGGCTATGGCTATGGCTGCTGTGGCTGTGGCTATGGCTGCGTCTGCAATGGCTATGGCAATGGCTATGGCTGCTATGGCTGCTATGGCTATGGCTATTGCTGCTATGGCTATGGCTATGGCTATGGCTATGGCTGCTATGGCTGCTATGGCTATGACTATCGCTGCTATAGTTTTGGCTGTGGCTACTATGGCTATGGCTATTGCTGCTATGGCTGTGGCTGTGGCTGCAATGGCTGTGGCTATGGCTATGGCTGCTGTGGCTAATGCTATGGCTGCTATGGCTATGGCTATGGCTACTAAGGCTATGGCCATGGCTGCTATGACTATGGCTATGGCTGCTATGGCTATGGCTTTGGCCATGTCTATGGCTGCTATGGCTATGGATAAGGCTGCTATGGCCATGGATGTGGATGCTTTGGCTATGGCTATGGCTACGGCTATGGCTGCTCTGGCTTTTGCTATGGCTGCTGTGGCTATGACTATGGCTACTATGGCTATGGCTATGCCTGCTCTCGCTGCTATGGCTATGGCTATTGTTGCTACGGCTATGGCTATGGCTACGGCTATGGCTGCTCTGGCTTTTGCTATGGCTGCTGTGGCTATGGCTATGGCTACTATGGCTATGGCTATGACTGCTCACGCTGCTCTGGCTATGGCTATGGCTGCTATGGCTATGGCTTCGGCCATGTCTATGGCTGCTATGGCCATGGCTATGGCTGCTTTGGCTATGGCTATGGCTGTGGCGATGGCTGCTCTGGCTATGGCTATGGCTGCTGTGGCTATGGCTATGACTACGGCTATGGCTGCTACTGCCGCTATGTCTGTGGCTGGTATAGCTATGCCTATGGCTGCTACGGCTATGGCTATAACTGCTATGGCTATAGCATTGGCTGCTGTGGCTATTGCTATGGCTCTGGCTGCTATGGCTATGGCTATGGCTGCTATGGCTATGGCTATGACTGCTTTGGGTATGGCTATAGCTGCTGTGGCTATGGCTCTGGCTACTATGGCTATGACTATGGCTGCTATGGCTATGGCTATGCCTGCTATGGCTATGGCTATGGCTACTATGAATATGGCTACTGCTGCTATGGCTATGGCTATGGCTGCTATGGCTATGGCTACGGCTGCTGTGGCTATCGCTAAGGCTGCTATGGCTGCGATGTCTATCGCTATGGCCATGGCTGCTATGGCCGCTATGGCTGTGGTTATGGCTACGGCTATGGCCGCTATGGCCGCTATGGCTATGGCTATGGCTGCTATGGCTATGGCTATGGCTGCTGTGGCTGTGGCTATGGCTATGGCTATGGCTGCTATGGCTGCTATGGCTATGACTATCGCTGCTATAGTTTTGGCTGTGGCTACTATGGCTATGGCTATTGCTGCTATGGCTGTGGCTGTGGCTGCAATGGCTGTGGCTATGGCTATGCCTGCTATGGCTATGGCTATGGCTACTATGAATATGGCTACTGCTGCTATGGCTATGGCTATGGCTGCTATGGCTATGGCTACGGCTGCTGTGGCTATCGCTATGGCTGCTATGGCTGCGATGTCTATCGCTATGGCCATGGCTGCTATGGCCGCTATGGCTGTCGTTATGGCTACGGCTATGGCCGCTATGGCCACTATGGCTATGACAATGGCTGCTATGGCTATGGCTATGCCTGCTAAGTCTATGGCTGGTATAGCTATGCCTATGGCTGCTAGGGCTATGTCTATAACTGCTATTTCCATGACATTGGCTCCTGTGGCTATAGCAATGTCTATGGCTGCTATGGCTATGGCTACGGCTACGGCTGCTATGGCTATGGCTATGGCTGCAATGTCCATGGCAATGGCTGGTATAGCTATGTCTATGGCTGCTACGGCTATGGCTATGGCTGCTAGGGCTGCTATGGCTATGACTATTGCTGCTATGGCTATGGCTATGGCTATGACTATGGCTGCTATGGCTGTGGCTATGGCTGCTATGTCTGTGGCTGGTATAGCTATGCCTATGGCTGCTACGGCTATGGCTAAAGCTGCTATGGCTATGGCATTGGCTGCTGTGGCTATGGCTATGGCTATGTCTGCTCTGGCTATGGCAATGGCTGCTATGGCTATGTCTCTGTCTATGGCTGCTACGTCTATGGCAGGTATAGCTATGCGTATGGCTGCTACGGCTATGGATATAACTGCTATGGCTATGGCATTGGCTGCTCCGGCTATGGCTATGGCTATGCCTGCTCTGGCTATGGCTGCGCCTGCTATGGCTATGGCTATGGCTATGGCTATGGCTGCTATGGCTGCTATGGCTATGACTATCGCTGCTATAGCTTTTGCTGTGGCTGCTATGGCTATGGCTATTGCTGCTATGGCTGTGGCTATAGCTATGGCTGCGATGGCTATGGCTATGGCTGCTGTGGCTGTGGCTATGGCTGCGTCTGCTATGGCTATGGCTAATGCTATGGCTGCTATGGCTATGGCTATGGCTACTATGGCTATGACTATGGCTGCTATGGCTGTGGCTATGTCTGCTCTGGCTCTGACTACGGCTGCTGTGGCTATGGCTATGGCTATGACAATGGCTGCTATGGCTATGGCTATGGCTGCTATGTCTATCGCTGCTTTGGGTATGGCTATAGCTTCTATGGCTATGGCTATGGCTACTATGGCTATGTCTATGTCTGCTATGGCTGCTATGGTTATGGCTATTCCTGCTATGGCTATGGCTATGGCTATGGCTATTGCTGCTATGGCTGTGGCTGTGGCTGCAATGGCTGTGGCTATGGCTATGGCTGCTGTGGCTAATGCTATGGCTGCTATGGCTATGGCTACTATGGCTATATCTATGGCTGCTATGTCTATGGCTATGCCTGCTATGGCTATGGCTATGGCTGCTATGAATATGGCTACTGCTGCTATGGCTATGGCTATGGCTGCTCTGGTTATGGCTATGGCTGGTATGGCTATGGCCATGGCTGCTATGACTATGGCTATGGCTGCTATGGCTATAGCTTTGGCCATGTCTATGGCTGCTATGGCTATGGCTAAGGCTGCTATGGCCATGGCTATGGATGCTTTGGCTATGGCTATGGCTACGTCTATGGCTGCTCTGGCTATGGCTATGGCTGTTGTGGCTATGACTATGGCTACTATGGCTATGGATATGACTGCTCTCGCTTCTATTGCTATGGCTATTGTTGCTACGGCTATGGCTATTGCTATGGTTATGACTGCTATGCCTATGGTTAGGGCTGCTATGGCTATGGCTATGGCTGCTATGACTATGGCTATGGCTATGGCAGCAATAGCTTTGGCTGTGGCTACAATGCCTATGGCTATGGCTGCTATGGCTGCTATGGCCATGGCTATTACTGCTATGTCTATGACTGCTATGGCTATGGCTATGGCTGCTATGGCTATGGCTATGACAGCTGTGGCTATGGCTATGGCTGCTATGGCTATTGCTATGGCTGCTATGTCTGTGGCTGGTATAGCTATGGCTATGGCTGCTCTGGCTATGGCTATGGCTGGTATGGCTATGGCCATGGCTGGTATGGCTATGGCCATGGCTACGGCTATGGCTGCTATGGCCGCTATGGCTGTGGCTATGCCTGCTATTGCTATCGCTAGTGCTGCAATGGCAATGGCTATGCCCACGGCTATGGCTATGGCTGCTATGGCTATGGCTATGGCTGCTCTGGCTATGGCTATGGCTACTATGGCTATGACTATGGCTGCTATGGCTATGGCTATGCCTGCTATGGCTATGGCTATGGCTGCTATGAATATGGCTACTGCTGCTATGGCTATGGCTATGGCTGCTCTGGCTATGGCTACGGCTGGTATGGCTATGGCCATGGCTACGGCTATGGCTGCTATGGCCGCTTTGGCTATGGCTATGCCTGCTATTGCTATCGCTAATGCTGCAATGGCAATGGCTATGGATGCTTTGGCTATGGCTATGGCTACGGCTATGGCTACTATGGCTATGGCTATGACTGCTCACGCTGCTATGGCTATGGCTATTGTTGCTACGGCTATGGCTATGGCTATGGCTATGACTGCTATGGCCATGGCTATGGCTGCTTTGGCTATGGCTATGGCTATGGCCATGGCTGCTCTGGCTATGGCTATGGCTGCTGTGGCTATGGCTATGACTACGGCTATGGCTGCTACTGCCGCTATGTCTGTGGCTGGTATAGCTATGCCTATGGCTGCTACGGCTATGGCTACAACTGCTATGGCTATGGCATTGGCTGCTGTGGCTATGGCTATGTCTATGGCTGCTTTGGCTGTGGCAATTGCTGCTTTGGGTATGGCTATAGCTGCTGTGGCTATGGCTTTAGCTGCTATGGCTATGGCTATGGCTGCTATGGCTATGGCTATGGTCATGTCTATGGCCGCTATGGCTATGTCTAAGTCTGGTTTGGGTATGGCTATAGCTGCTATGGCTATGGCTCTGGCTGCTATGGCTATGGCTTTGGCCATGTCTACGGCTGCTATGGCTATGGCTATGTCTGCTATGGCTGCTATGGCTATGGCTATTGCTGCTATGGCTATGGCTATGGCTATGGCTATGGCTGCTATGGCTGCTATGGCTATGACTATCGCTGCTGTAGCTTTGGCTGTGGCTCCTATGGCTATGGCTATTGCTGCTATGGCTGTGCCTGTGGCTGCAATGGCTGTGGCTATGGCTATGGCTGCTGTGGCTATGACTGTCGCTGCTATAGCTTTGGCTGTGGCTACTATGGCTATGGCTATTGCTGCTATGGCTGTGGCTGTGGCTGCAATGGCTGTGGCTATGGCTATGGCTGCTGTGGCTAATGCTATGGCTGCTATGGCTATGGCTATGGCTACTATGGCTATGGCCATGGCTGCTATGATCATGGCTATGGCTGCTATTGCTATGGCTTTGGCCATGTCTATGGCTGCTATGGATATGGCTAAGGCTGCTATGGCCATGGCTATGGATACTTTGGCTATGGCTATGGCTACGGCTATGGCTGCTCTGGCTTTGGCTATCGCTGCTGTGGCTATGGCTATGGCGGCTTTGGGTATGGTTATACCTGCTGTGGCTATGGCTCTGGCTGCTATGGCTATCGCTATGAGTGCTATGGCTATGGCTATGGCTGCTATGGCTATGGCTATGGTCATGTCTATGGCCGCTATGGCTATGGCTATGGCTGCTTTGGGTATGGCTATAGCTGCTATGGCTGTGGCTCTGGCTGCTATGGCCATGTCTATGGCTGCTATGGCCATGGCTATGGCTGCTTTGGCTATGGCTATGGCTGTGGCGATGGCTGCTCTGGCTATGGCTATGGCAGCTGTGGCTATGGCTATGGCTACTATGGCTATGGCTATGACTGCTCACGCTGCTATGGCTATGGCTATTGTTGCTACGGCTATGGCTATGGCTATGGCTGTGACTGCTATGGCCATGGCTATGGCTGCTTTGGCGATGGCTATGACTGTGGCCATGGCTGCTCTGGCTATGGCTATGGCTGCTGTGGCTATGGCTATGACTGCTCTCGCTGCTATGGCTATGGCTATTGTTGCTACGGCCATGGCTATGGCTATGGCTATGGCTGCTATGGCTATGGCTAAGGCTGCTTTGGGTATGGCTATAGCTGCTATGGCTATGGCTCTGGCTGCTATGGCTATGGCTATGGCTGCACTGGCTAAGGCTATAGCTGCTATGGCTATAGCATTGGCTGCTGTGGCTATGGCTATGGCTCTGGCTACTATGGCTATGGCTATGGCTATGGCTATGGCTGCTATGGCTATGGCTATGGCTGCTATGACTATGGCTATGGCTATGGCAGCAATACCTTTGGCTGTGGCTACAATGGCTATGGCCACGGCTGCTATGGCTGCTATGGCCATGGCTATTACTGCTATGTCTATGGCCGCTATGGCTATGGCTATGCCTGCTATTGCAATCGCTAATGCTGCAATGGCAATGGCTATGGCTACGGCTATGGCTATGGCTGCTATGGCTATGGCTATGGCTGCTCTGGCTATGGCTATGGCCATGGCTGCTATGGCTATGGCTAAGGCTGCTATGGCCATGGCTATGGATGCTTTGGCTATGGCTATGGCTGCGGCTATGGCTGCTCTGGCTATGGCTATGGCTGTTGTGGCTATGTCTATGGCTACTATGGCTATGGCTATGACTGCACTCGCTGCTATGGCTATGGCTATTGTTGCTACGGCTATGGCTATTGCTATGGCTATGACTGCTATGGCTATGGTTATGGCTGCTATGGCTATGGCTATGGCTGCTATGACTATGGCTATGGCTATGGCTATGGCTGCTATGACTATGGCTATGGCTATGGCAGCAATAGCTTTGGCTGTGGCTACAATGCCTATGGCTATGGCTGCTATGGCTGCTATGGCCATGGCTATTACTGCTATGTCTATGACTGCTATGGCTATGGCTATGGCTGCTATGGCTATGGCTATGGTCATGTCTATGGCCGCTATGGCTATGGCTATGGCTGCTTTGGGTATGGCTATCGCTGCTATAGTTTTGGCTGTGGCTACTATGGCTATGGCTATTGCTGCTATGGCTGTGGCTGTGGCTGCAATGGCTGTGGCTATGGCTATGCCTGCTATGGCTATGGCTATGGCTACTATGAATATGGCTACTGCTGCTATGGCTATGGCTATGGCTGCTATGGCTATGGCTACGGCTGCTGTGGCTATCGCTATGGCTGCTATGGCTGCGATGTCTATCGCTATGGCCATGGCTGCTATGGCCGCTATGGCTGTCGTTATGGCTACGGCTATGGCCGCTATGGCCACTATGGCTATGACAATGGCTGCTATGGCTATGGCTATGCCTGCTAAGTCTATGGCTGGTATAGCTATGCCTATGGCTGCTAGGGCTATGGCTATAACTGCTATTTCCATGACATTGGCTCCTGTGGCTATAGCAATGTCTATGGCTGCTATGGCTATGGCTACGGCTACGGCTGCTATGGCTATGGCTATGGCTGCAATGTCCATGGCAATGGCTGCTATGTCTATGGCTGGTATAGCTATGCCTATGGCTGCTACGGCTATGGCTATAACTGCTATGGCTATGGCTATGGCTGCTATGGCTATGGCTATGGCTACTATGGCTATGACTATGGCTGCTATGGCTGTGGCTATGTCTGCTCTGGCTCTGACTACGGCTGCTGTGGCTATGGCTATGGCTATGACAATGGCTGCTATGGCTATGGCTATGGCTGCTATGTCTATCGCTGCTTTGGGTATGGCTATAGCTTCTATGGCTATGGCTACGGCTGCTATGGCTATGTCTATGTCTGCTATGGCTGCTATGGCTATGGCTATTCCTGCTATGGCTATGGCTATGGCTATGGCTATGGCCGCTATGGCTGCTATGGCTGCTATGGCTATGACTATCGCTGCTGTAGCTTTGGCTGTGGCTCCTATGGGTATGGCTATTGCTGCTATGGCTGTGGCTGTGGCTGCAATGGCTGTGGCTATGGCTATGGCTGCTGTGGCTAATGCTATGGCTGCTATGGCTATGGCTACTATGGCTATATCTATGGCTGCTATGTCTATGGCTATGCCTGCTATGGCTATGGCTATGGCTGCTATGAATATGGCTACTGCTGCTATGGCTATGGCTATGGCTGCTCTGGTTATGGCTATGGCTGGTATGGCTATGGCCATGGCTGCTATGACTATGGCTATGGCTGCTATGGCTATGGCTTTGGCCATGTCTATGGCTGCTATGGCTATGGCTAAGGCTGCTATGGCCATGGCTATGGATGCTTTGGCTATGGCTATGGCTACGTCTATGGCTGCTCTGGCTATGGCTATGGCTGTTGTGGCTATGACTATGGCTACTATGGCTATGGATATGACTGCTCTCGCTTCTATGGCTATGGCTATTGTTTTTACGGCTATGGCTATTGCTATGGCTATGACTGCTATGCCTATGGTTAGGGCTGCTATGGCTATGGCTATGGCTGCTTTGACTATGGCTATGGCTATGGCAGCAATAGCTTTGGCTGTGGCTACAATGCCTATGGCTATGGCTGCTATGGCTGCTATGGCCATGGCTATTACTGCTATGTCTATGACTGCTATGGCTATGGCTATGGCTGCTATGGCTATGGCTATGACGGCTGTGGCTATGGCTATGGCTGCTATGGCTATTGCTATGGCTGCTATGTCTGTGGCTGGTATAGCTATGGCTATGGCTGCTCTGGCTATGGCTATGGCTGGTATGGCTATGGCCATGGCTGGTATGGCTATGGCCATGGCTACGGCTATGGCTGCTATGGCCGCTATGGCTGTGGCTATGCCTGCTATTGCTATCGCTAGTGCTGCAATGGCAATGGCTATGCCCACGGCTATGGCTATGGCTGCTATGGCTATGGCTATGGCTGCTCTGGCTATGGCTATGGCTACTATGGCTATGACTATGGCTGCTATGGCTATGGCTATGCCTGCTATGGCTATGGCTATGGCTGCTATGAATATGGCTACTGCTGCTATGGCTATGGCTATGGCTGCTCTGGCTATGGCTACGGCTGGTATGGCTATGGCCATGGCTACGGCTATGGCTGCTATGGCCGCTTTGGCTATGGCTATGCCTGCTATTGCTGTCGCTAATGCTGCAATGGCAATGGCTATGGATGCTTTGGCTATGGCTATGGCTACGGCTATGGCTACTATGGCTATGGCTATGACTGCTCACGCTGCTATGGCTATGGCTATTGTTGCTACGGCTATGGCTATGGCTATGGCTATGACTGCTATGGCCATGGCTATGGCTGCTTTGGCTATGGCTATGGCTATGGCCATGGCTGCTCTGGCTATGGCTATGGCTGCTGTGGCTATGGCTATGACTACGGCTATGGCTGCTACTGCCGCTATGTCTGTGGCTGGTATAGCTATGCCTATGGCTGCTACGGCTATGGCTACAACTGCTATGGCTATGGCATTGGCTGCTGTGGCTATGGCTATGTCTATGGCTGCTTTGGCTGTGGCAATTGCTGCTTTGGGTATGGCTATAGCTGCTGTGGCTATGGCTTTAGCTGCTATGGCTATGGCTATGGCTGCTATGGCTATGGCTATGGTCATGTCTATGGCCGCTATGGCTATGTCTAAGTCTGGTTTGGGTATGGCTATAGCTGCTATGGCTATGGCTCTGGCTGCTATGGCTATGGCTTTGGCCATGTCTACGGCTGCTATGGCTATGGCTATGTCTGCTATGGCTGCTATGGCTATGGCTATTGCTGCTATGGCTATGGCTATGGCTATGGCTATGGCTGCTATGGCTGCTATGGCTATGACTATCGCTGCTGTAGCTTTGGCTGTGGCTCCTATGGCTATGGCTATTGCTGCTATGGCTGTGGCTGTGGCTGCAATGGCTGTGGCTATGGCTATGGCTGCTGTGGCTATGACTGTCGCTGCTATAGCTTTGGCTGTGGCTACTATGGCTATGGCTATTGCTGCTATGGCTGTGGCTGTGGCTGCAATGGCTGTGGCTATGGCTATGGCTGCTGTGGCTAATGCTATGGCTGCTATGGCTATGGCTATGGCTACTATGGCTATGGCCATGGCTGCTATGATCATGGCTATGGCTGCTATTGCTATGGCTTTGGCCATGTCTATGGCTGCTATGGATATGGCTAAGGCTGCTATGGCCATGGCTATGGATACTTTGGCTATGGCTATGGCTACGGCTATGGCTGCTCTGGCTTTGGCTATCGCTGCTGTGGCTATGGCTATGGCGGCTTTGGGTATGGTTATACCTGCTGTGGCTATGGCTCTGGCTGCTATGGCTATCGCTATGAGTGCTATGGCTATGGCTATGGCTGCTATGGCTATGGCTATGGTCATGTCTATGGCCGCTATGGCTATGGCTATGGCTGCTTTGGGTATGGCTATAGCTGCTATGGCTGTGGCTCTGGCTGCTATGGCCATGTCTATGGCTGCTATGGCCATGGCTATGGCTGCTTTGGCTATGGCTATGGCTGTGGCGATGGCTGCTCTGGCTATGGCTATGGCAGCTGTGGCTATGGCTATGGCTACTATGGCTATGGCTATGACTGCTCACGCTGCTATGGCTATGGCTATTGTTGCTACGGCTATGGCTATGGCTATGGCTGTGACTGCTATGGCCATGGCTATGGCTGCTTTGGCGATGGCTATGACTGTGGCCATGGCTGCTCTGGCTATGGCTATGGCTGCTGTGGCTATGGCTATGACTGCTCTCGCTGCTATGGCTATGGCTATTGTTGCTACGGCCATGGCTATGGCTATGGCTATGGCTGCTATGGCTATGGCTAAGGCTGCTTTGGGTATGGCTATAGCTGCTATGGCTATGGCTCTGGCTGCTATGGCTATGGCTATGGCTGCACTGGCTAAGGCTATAGCTGCTATGGCTATAGCATTGGCTGCTGTGGCTATGGCTATGGCTCTGGCTACTATGGCTATGGCTATGGCTATGGCTATGGCTGCTATGGCTATGGCTATGGCTGCTATGACTATGGCTATGGCTATGGCAGCAATACCTTTGGCTGTGGCTACAATGGCTATGGCCACGGCTGCTATGGCTGCTATGGCCATGGCTATTACTGCTATGTCTATGGCCGCTATGGCTATGGCTATGCCTGCTATTGCTATCGCTAATGCTGCAATGGCAATGGCTATGGCTACGGCTATGGCTATGGCTGCTATGGCTATGGCTATGGCTGCTCTGGCTATGGCTATGGCCATGGCTGCTATGGCTATGGCTAAGGCTGCTATGGCCATGGCTATGGATGCTTTGGCTATGGCTATGGCTGCGGCTATGGCTGCTCTGGCTATGGCTATGGCTGTTGTGGCTATGTCTATGGCTACTATGGCTATGGCTATGACTGCTCTCGCTGCTATGGCTATGGCTATTGTTGCTACGGCTATGGCTATTGCTATGGCTATGACTGCTATGGCTATGGTTATGGCTGCTATGGCTATGGCTATGGCTGCTATGACTATGGCTATGGCTATGGCAGCAATAGCTTTGGCTGTGGCTACAATGCCTATGGCTATGGCTGCTATGGCTGCTATGGCCATGGCTATTACTGCTATGTCTATGACTGCTATGGCTATGGCTATGGCTGCTATGGCTATGGCTATGGCTGCTTTGGGTATGGCTATAGCTGCTATGGCTGTGGCTCTGGCTGCTATGGCTATGGCTAAGCCTGCTATGGCCATGGCTATGGATGCTTTGGCTATGGCTATGGCTACGGCTATGGCTGCTCTGGCTATGGCTATGGCAGCTGTGGCTATGGCTATGGCTACTATGGCTATGGCTATGACTGCTCACGCTGCTATGGCTATGGCTATTGTTGCTACGGCTATGGCTATGGCTATGGCTATGACTGCTATGGCCATGGCTATGGATGCTTTGGCTATGGCTATGGCTACGGCTATGGCTGCTCTGGCTATGGCTCTGGCTGCTATGGCTATGGCTATGGCTGCTATGGCTATGGCAATGGCTGCTTTGGGTATGGCTATAGCTGCTGTGGCTATGGCTCTGGCTGCGATGGCTATGGCTATGGCTGCTATGGCAATGGCTATGGTCATGTCTATGGCCGCCATGGCTATGGCTAAGGCTGCTTTGGGTATGGCTATAGCTGCTATGGCTATGGCTCTGGCTGTGGCTCTGGCTGCTCTGGCTATGGCTATGGCTGATGTGGCTATGGCTATGACTACGGCTATGGCTGCTACTGCCGCTATGTCTGTAGCTGGTATAGCTATGCCTATGGCTGCTACGGCTATGGCTATAACTGCTATGGCTATAGAATTGGCTGCTGTGGCTATGGCTATGGCTCTGGCTGCTATGGCTATGGCTATGGCTACGGCTGCTATGGCTATCGCTATGGCTGCAGTGTCCATGGCAATGGCTGCTATGTCTATGGCTGGTATAGCTATGCCTATGGCTGCTACGGCTATGGCTATATCTGCTAGGGCTGCTATGGCTATGACTATTGCTGCTATGGCTATGGCTATGGCTATGACTATGGCTGCTATGGCTGTGGCTATGGCTGCTGTGTCTGTGGCTGGTATAGCTATGCCTATGGCTGCTACCGCTATGGCTAAAGCTGCTATGGCTATGGCATTGGCTGCTGTGGCTATGGCTATGGCTATGTCTGCTCTGGCTATGGCTATGGCTGCTATGGCTATGTCTCTGGCTATGGCAGCTACGTCTATGGCTGGTATAGCTATGCGTATGGCTGCTACGGCTATGGCTATAACTGCTATGGCTATGGCATTGGCTGCTCTGGCTATGGCTATGGCTATGCCTGCTCTGGCTATGGCTGCGTCTGCTATGGCTATGGCTATGGCTATGGCTGCTATGGCTGCTATGGCTATGACTATCGCTGCTATAGCTTTTGCTGTGGCTGCTATGGCTATGGCTATTGCTGCTATGGCTGTGGCTGTGGCTGCAATGGCTGTGGCTATAGCTATGGCTGCGATGGCTATGGCTATGGCTGCTGTGGCTGTGGCTATGGCTGCGTCTGCTATGGCTATGGCTATTGCTATGGCTGCTATGGCTGCAATGGCTATGGCTATTGCTGCTATGGTTATGGCTATGCCTGCTATGGCTATCGCTATTGCTGCTATGGCAATGGCTATGGCTGCAATGGCTATGGCTATGGCTGCTCTGGCTATGGCTATAGCTGCTATGGCTATAGCATTGGCTGCTGTGGCTATGGCTATGGCTATGGCTGCTATGGCTATGTCTATGGCTGCTATGACTATGGCTATGGGTATGACTATGACTGCTTTGGGTATGGCTATGGCTGCTACGGCTATGGCTATAACTGCTATGGCTATGGCTATGACTGCTATGGCTATGGCTATGGCTGCTGTGGCTATCGCTATGCGTGCTATGGCTATGGCTATAGCCACGGCTGCTATGGCTATGGCTATGGCTGCTATGGCTATCGCTATGAGTGCTATGGCTATGGCTATGGCTGCTATGGCTATGGCTATGGTCATGTATATGGCCGCTATGGCTATGGCTATGGCTGCTTTGGGTATGGCTATAGCTGCTATGGCTGTGGCTCTGGCTGCTATGGCTATGGCTAAGGCTGCTATGGCCATGGCTATGGATGCTTTGGCTATGGCTGTGGCTACGGCTATGGCTGCTCTGGCTATGGCTATGGCAGCAGTGGCTATGGCTATGGCTACTATGGCTATGGCTATGACTGCTCACGCTGCTATGGCTATGCCTATTGTTGCTACGGCTATGGCTATGGCTATAGCTATGACTGCTATGGCCATGGCTATGGCTGCTTTGGCGATGGCTATGACTGTGGCCATGGCTGCTCTGGCTATGGCTATGGCTTCTGTGGCTATGGCTATGACTACGGGTATGGCTGCTACTACGACTATGGCTATAACTGCTATGGCTATAGCATTGGCTGATGTGGCTATGGCTATGGCTCTGGCTGCTATGGCTATGGCTATGGCTGCTATGGCTATGGCTATGGCTGCTTTGGGTATGGCTATAGCTGCTATGGCTATGGCTATGGCTGCTATGAATATGGCTACTGCTGCTATGGCTATGGCTATGGCTGCTCTGGCTATGGCTATGGCTGGTATGGCTATGGCCATGGCTACGGCTATGGCTGCTATGGCCGCTATGGCTATGGCTATGCCTGCTATTGCTATCGCTAATGCTGCAATGGCAATGGCTATGACTACGGCTATGGCTATGGCTGCTACGGCTATGGCTATAACTGCTATGGCTATGGCATTGGCTGCTGTGGCTATGGCCATGTCTATGTCTGCTCTGGCTATGGCTATGGCTGCTATGGCTATGGCTATGGCTGCTCTGGCTATGGCTATGGCCATGGCTGCTATGGCTATGGCTACGGCTGCTATGGCTATCGCTATGCGTGCTATGGCTTTGGCTATGGCTGCTATGGCTATGGCTATGGTCATGTCTATGGCCGCTATGGCCACGGCTAAGGCTGCTTCGGGTATGGCTATAGCTGCTATGGCTGTGGCTCTGGCTGCTGTGGCTATGGCTATGGCTGCTATGGCTATGTATTTGGACATGTCCATGGCTGCTATGGCTATGGCTTAGGCTGCTATGGCCATGGCTATGGATGCTTTGGCTATGGCTACGGCTGCTATGGCTATCGCTATGACTGCTATGGCTATGGCTATGGTTGCTATGGCTATTGCTATGGCTGCTATGTCTGTGGCTGGTATAGCTATGCCTATGGCTGGTACGGCTATGGCTACAACTGCTATGGCTATGGCTATGGCTGCTATGGCTATGGCTATGGCTGCTATGGCTATGGCTATGGTCATGTCTGTGGCCGCTATGGCTATGTCTAAGGCTGCTTTGGGTATGGGTATAACTGCTATGGTTATGGCTCTGGCTGCTATGGCTATGGCTATGGCTATGGTTGCTATGGCTATTGCTATGGCTGCTATGTCTGTGGCTGGTATAGCTATGCCTATGGCTGGTACGGCTATGGCTACAACTGCTATGGCTATGGCTATGGCTGCTATGGCTATGGCTATGGCTGCTATGGCTATGGCTATGGTCATGTCTGTGGCCGCTATGGCTATGTCTAAGGCTGCTTTGGGTATGGGTATAACTGCTATGGTTATGGCTCTGGCTGCTATGGCGATGGCTATGGCTATGGCTGCTATGGCTGTGGCTATGGCTGCTATGACTATGGCTATAGCTGCTATGGCTGTGGCTCTGGCTGCTGTGGCTATGGCTATGGCTGCTATGGCTATGTATTTGGCCATGTCCATGGCTGCTATGGCTATGGCTTAGGCTGCTATGGCCATGGCTATGGATGCTTTGGCTATGGCTACGGCTGCTATGGCTATGGCTATGGCTGCAATGTCCATTGCAATGGCTGCTATGTCTATGGCTGGTATAGCTACGCGTATGGCTGCTACGGCTATGGCTATAACTGCTATGGCTATGGCATTGGCTGCTCTGGCTATGGCTATGGCTATGACAATGGCTGCTATGGCTATGGCTATGGCTGCTATGTCTATGGCTGGTATAGCTATGCCTATGGCTGCTACAGCTATGGCTATAACTGCTATTTCTATGGCATTGGCTCCTGTGGCTATGGCTATGGCTACGGCTGCTATGGCTATGGCTGTGACTGCTATGGCTATGGCTATGGCTATGGCTACTATGGTTATGGCTATAGCTGCTATGGCTATGGCTATGGCTGCTATGGCTATGGCTATGGCTGCAATAGCTTTTGCTGCTGCTACTATGGCTATGGCTATGGCTATGGCTACTATGCTTATGGCTATTGCTTCTATGGCAATGGCTATGGCTACGGCTATGGTTATGGCTGCTATGGCTATGGCTATGGCTACTCTGGCTATGGCTATGGCCACGGCTGCTATGGCTATGGCTATGGCTGCTATGGCTATGGCTATGGCTGCTATGGCTGCTATGGCTATGGCTATTGCAGCTAAGGCTATGGCTATGGCTATGTCTTCTATGGCTATGGCTATGGCTATGGCTGCTATGACTATGGCTATGGCTGCTATGACTGTGGCTATGGCTATGGCTGCTATGGCTATGGCTATGGCTATGTCTGCTATGGCTGCTATGGCTATGAATATCGCTGCTATAGCTTTGGCTGTGGCTACATTGTCTATGGCTATAGGTGCTATGGCTATGGCAATGGCTATGGCTGCTATGGCTGCTATGGCTATGACTATGGCTGCTATAGCTTTGGCTGTGGCTGCTATGGCTATGGCTATGGCTGCTATGGCTATGGCCATGGCTGGTATGGCTATGGCCATGGCTACGGCTATGGCTGCTATGGCCGCTATGGCTATGGCTAAGCCTGCTATTGCTATCGCTAATGCTGCAATGGCAATGGATATGGCTACGGCTATGGCTATGTCTGCAATGGCTATGGCTACGGCTGCACTGGCTATGGCTATGACTGCTATGGCTATGGCTATGTGTGCTATGGCTATGGCTATGGCTGCTATGGCTATGGCTATGGCTGCTATGGCTGCTATGGCTATGGCTATGGCTATGGCTACTATGGCTATGACTATGGCTGTTATGGCTATGGCTATGTCTGGTATGGCTATGGGTATGGCTTCTCTGAATATGGCTATTGCTGCCATGGCTATGGCTATGGCTGCTCTGGCTATGGTTATGGCTGCTATGGCTATGGCTTCTATGGCTATGGCTATGGCTGCTGTGGCTGCGGCTATGGCTGCGTCTGCTATGGCTATGGCTATGGCTATGGCTGCTATGGATGCTATGGCTATGGCTATTGCTGCTATGGCTATGGCTATGGCTATGGCTATGGCTGCTATGGCTGCTATGGCTATGGCCATGGCAGGTATGGCTCTGGCTATAACTGCTATGGCTATGGCATTGGCTGCTGTGGCTATGGCCATTGCTATGTCTGCTCTGGCTATGGCTATGGCTGCTATGGCTATGGCTATGGCTGCTCTGGCTATGGCTATGGCCATGGCTGCTATGGCTATGGCTACGGCTGCTATGGCTATCGCTATGCGTGCTATGGCTATGGCTATGGCTGCTATGGCTATGGCTATGGTCATGTCTATGGCCGCTATGGCCATGGCTAAGGCTGCTTCGGGTATGGCTATAGCTGCTATGGCTATGACTACGGCTATGGCTATGGCTGCTATGGCTATGGCTATAACTGCTATGGCTATGGCATTGGCTGCTGTGGCTATGGCCATGGCTATGTCTGCTCTGGCTATGGCTATGGCTGCTATGGCTATGGCTATGGCTGCTCTGGCTATGGCTATGGCCATGGCTGCTATGGCTATGGCTACGGCTGCTATGGCTATCGCTATGCGTGCTATGGCTATGGCTGCTATGGCTATGGCTATGGTCATGTCTATGGCCGCTATGGCCATGGCTAAGGCTGCTTCGGGTATGGCTATAGCTGCTATGGCTATGGCTCTGGCTGCTGTGGCTATGGCCATGGCTGCTATGGCTATTTATTTGGCCATGTCCATGGCTGCTATGGCTATGGCTTAGGCTGCTATGGCCATGGCTATGGATGCTTTGGCTATGGCTACGGCTGCTATGGCTATCGCTATGACCGCTATGGCAATGGCTATGGCTGCTGTGGCTATAGCTATGACGGCTATGGCTGCTCTGGCTATGGCTATGGCTGCTGTGGCTATGGCTATGGCTACTATGGCTATGGCTCCGGCTGCTATGGCTATGGCTATTGCTATGCCTAGGGTATGGGTATAGCTGCTATGGTTATGGCTCTGGCTGCTATGGCTATGGCTATGGCTATGGCTGCTATGGCTGTGGCTATGGCTGCTATGGCTATGGCTATGGATGCTATGGCAATGGCTATGGCTGCTAAGGCTATGGCTATGGCTGCAATAGCTCTTGCTGTGGCTACTATGGCTATAGCTATGGCTATGGCTACTATGGTTATGGCTATTGCTGCTATGGCAATGGCTATGGCTACGGCTATGGTTATGGCTGCTATGGCTATGGCTATGGCTGCTCTGGCTATGGCTATGGCCACGGCTGCTATGGCTATGGCTATGGCTGCTATGGCTATGGCTATGGCTGCTATGGCTGCTATGGCTATGAATATCGCTGCTATAGCTTTGGCTGTGGCTACTTTGGCTATGGCTATAGGTGCTACGGCTATGGCAATGGCTATGGCTGCTATGGCTGCTATGGCTATGACTACGGCTGCTATAGTTTTGGCTGTGGCTGCTATGGCTATGGCTATGGCTGCTATGGCTATGGCCATGGCTGGTATGGCTATGGCCATGGCTACGGTTATGGCTGCTATGGCCGCTATGGCTATGGCTAGGCCTGCTATTGCTATCGCTAATGCTGCAATGGCAATGGCTATGGCTACGGCTATGGCTATGTCTGCAATGGCTATGGCTACGGCTGCTCTGGCTATGGCTATGGCCATGGCTGCTATGGCTATGGCTATGACTGCTATGGCTATCGCTATGCGTGCTATGGCTATGGCTATGGCTGCTATGGCTATGGCTATGGCTGCTATGGCTGCTATGGCTATGGCTATGGCTATGGCTACTATGGTTATGGCCATCGATGCTATGGCTATGGCTGTGGCTGCTATGGCTATGGCTTAGGCTGCTATGGCCATGGCTATGGATGCTTTGGCTATGGCTACGGCTGCTATGGCTATCGCTATGACCGCTATGGCAATGGCGATGTCTGCTGTGGCTATAGCTATGACGGCTATGGCTGCTCTGGCTATGGCTATGGCTGCTGTGGCTATGGCTATGGCTACTATGGCTATGGCTCCGGCTGCTATGGCTATGGCTATTGCTATGCCTAGGGTATGGGTATAGCTGCTATGGTTATGGCTCTGGCTGCTATGGCTATGGCTATGGCTATGGCTGCTATGGCTGTGGCTATGGCTGCTATGGCTATGGCTATGGATGCTATGGCAATGGCTATGGATGCTTTGGCTGTGGCTATGGCTGATATGACTTGGGCTATGGCTGCTATGGTTATGGCTATAGCTGCTATGGCTATGGCTATGGCTGCTAAGGCTATGGCTATGGCTGCAATAGCTCTTGCTGTGGCTACTATAGCTATAGCTATGGCTATGGCTACTATGGTTATGGCTATTGCTGCTATGGCAATGGCTATGGCTACGGCTATGGTTATGGCTGCTATGGCTATGGCTATGGCTGCTCTGGCTATGGCTATGGCCACGGCTGCTATGGCTACGGCTATGGCTGCTATGGCTATGGCTATGGCTGCTATGGCTGCTATGGCCATGGCTATGGATGCTTTGGCTATGGCTACGGCTGCTATGGCTATGGCTATGGCTGCAATGTCCATTGCAATGGCTGCTATGTCTATGGCTGGTATAGCTACGCGTATGGCTGCTACGGCTATGGCTATAACTGCTATGGCTATGGCATTGGCTGCTCTGGCTATGGCTATGGCTATGACAATGGCTGCTATGGCTATGGCTATGGCTGCTATGTCTATGGCTGGTATAGCTATGCCTATGGCTGCTACGGCTATGGCTATAACTGCTATTTCTATGGCATTGGCTCCTGTGGCTATGGCTATGCCTACGGCTGCTATGGCTATGGCTGTGACTGCTATGGCTACGGCTATGGCTGCTACGGCTGCTATGGCTATGGCTATGGCTATGGCTACTATGGTTATGGCTATAGCTGCTATGGCTATGGCTATGGCTGCTATGGCTATGGCTATGGCTGCAATAGCTTTTGCTGCTGCTACTATGGCTATGGCTATGGCTATGGCTACTATGCTTATGGCTATTGCTGCTATGGCAATGGCTATGGCTACGGCTATGGTTATGGCTGCTATGGCTATGGCTATGGCTACTCTGGCTATGGCTATGGCCACGGCTGCTATGGCTATGGCTATGGCTGCTATGGCTATGGCTATGGCTGCTATGGCTGCTATGGCTATGGCTATTGCAGCTAAGGCTATGGCTATGGCTATGTCTTCTATGGCTATGGCTATGGCTATGGCTGCTATGACTATGGCTATGGCTGCTATGACTGCGGCTATGGCTATGGCTGCTATGGCTATGGCTATGGCTATGTCTGCTATGGCTGCTATGGCTATGAATATCGCTGCTATAGCTTTGGCTGTGGCTACTTTGGCTATGGCTATAGGTGCTATGGCTATGGCAATGGCTATGGCTGCTATGGCTGCTATGGCTATGACTATGGCTGCTATAGCTTTGGCTGTGGCTGCTATGGCTATGACTATGGCTGCTATGGCTATGGCCATGGCTGGTATGGCTATGGCCATGGATACGGCTATGTCTGCTATGGCCGCTATGGCTATGGCAATGCCTGCTATTGCTATCGCTAATGCTGCAATGGCAATGGCAATGGCTACGGCTATGGCTATGTCTGCAATGGCTATGGCTACGACTGCTCTCGCTGCTATGGCTATGGCTATTGTTGCTACGGCTATGGCTATGGCTATGGCTATGACTGCTATGGCTATGGTTATGGCTGCTATGGCTATGGCTATAGCTGCTATGGCTATGGCTCTGACTACTATGGCTATGGCTATGGCTGCTATGGCTATGGCTGCTATGGCTATGGCTATGGCTACGGCTGCTATGGCTATGGCTATGGCTGCAATGTCCGTGGCAATGGCTGCTATGTCTATGGCTGGTATAGCTATGCCTATGGCTGCTACGGCTATGGCTATAACTGCTATGGCTATGGCTACGACTGCTATGGCTATGGCTATAGCTGCTATGGCTATGGCTCTGACTGCAATGGCTATGGCTATGGCTCTGACTGCAATGGCTATGGCTATGGCTGCTATGGCTGTGACTGCCATTGCTATGGTTATGGCTGCTATGGCTATGGCTATAGCTGCTATGGCTATGGCTCTAACTGGTATGGCTATGGCTATGGCTGCTATGGCTATGGCTGGTATGAATATGGCCATGGCTACGGCTATGGCTGGTATCGCCGCTATGGCTGTGGCTACGGCTGCTATTGCTATCGTTAATGCTGCAATGGCAATGGCTATGCCTACGGCTATGCCTACGGCTATGGCTATGGCTGCTATGGCTATGGCTATGGCTGCTCTGGCTATGGCTATGGCCATGGCTAGTATGGCTATGACTATGGCTGCTATGGCTAGTGCCATGGCTGCTATGGCTATGGCTATGGATGCTATGGCTATGGCTACGGCTGCTATGGCTATCGCTATGACTGCTATGGCTATGGCTATGGCTGCTTTGGGTATGGCTATAGCTGCTATGGCTATGGCGCTGGCTGCTTTGGGTATGGCTATAGCTGCTATGGCTATGGCTCTGGCTGCTATGGCTATGGCTATGGCTATGGCAGCCATACCTTTGGCTGTGGCTACAATGGCTATGGCTATGGCTGCTATGGCTGTGGCTATGGCTGCTTAGGCTATGGCTATGGATGCTATGGCCATGGCTAAGGCTGCTTTGGGTATGGCTATAGCTGCTATGGCTATGGCTCTGGCTGCTATGGCTATAGCTATGGCTGCTATGGCTATGGCTTTGGCCATGTCTATGGCTGCTATGGCTATGGCTCTGGCTGCTGTGGCTATGGCTATGGCTGCTATGGCTATGTATTTGGCCATGTCTATGGCTGCTATGGCTATGGCTTAGGCTGCTATGGCCATGGCTAAGGCTGCTTTGGGTATGGCTATAGCTGGTATGGCTATGGCTCTGGCTGCTATGGCTATGGCTATGGCTGCTATGGCTATGGCTTTGGCCATGTCTATGGCTGCTATGGCTATGGCTAAGGCTGCTATGGCCATGGCTACTGCTGCTTTGGCTATCGCTATGGCTACGGCTATGGCTGCTCTGGCTATGGCTATGGCTGCTGTGGCTATGGCTATGGCTACTATGGCTATGGCTATGACTGCTCTCGCTGCTATGGCTATGGCTATTGTTGCTACGGCTATGGCTATGGCTATGGCTACTATGGCTATGGCTATGACTGCTCACGCTGCTATGGCTATGGCTATTGTTGCTACGGCTATGGCTATGGCTATGGCTATGGCTATGGCCATGGCTGCTCTGGCTATGGCTATGGCAGCTGTGGCTACGACTATGACTACGGCTATGGCTGCTACTGCCGCTATGTCTGTGGCTGGTATAGCTATGCCTATGGCTGCTACGGCTATGGCTACAACTGCTATGGCTATGGCATTGGCTGCTGTGGCTATAGCTATGTCTATGACTGCTTTGGCTATGGCTATGGCTGCTATGGCCATGGCTCTGGCTGCTATGGCAATGGCTATGACTGCTATGGCCATGGCTATGGCTGCTTTGGCTATGGCTATGGCTATGGCTATGACTGCTCCCGCTGCTATGGCTATGGCTATTGTTGCTACGGCTATGGCTATGGCTATGGCTATGGCTACTATGGCTATGGCTATGGCTGCTTAGGCTATGGCTATGGATGCTATGGCAATGGCTATGGATGCTTTGGCTGTGGTTATGGCTGATATGACTATGGCTATGACGGCTATGGATATGGCTACGGCTGCTATGGCTATGGCTAAGGCTGCTTTGGGTATGGCTATAGCTGCTATGGCTATGGCTCTGGCTGCTATGGCTATAGCTATGGCTGCTATGGCTATGGCTTTGGCCATGTCTATGGCTGCTATGGCTATGGCTCTGGCTGCTGTGGCTATGGCTATGGCTGCTATGGCTATGTATTTGGCCATGTCTATGGCTGCTATGGCTATGGCTTAGGCTGCTATGGCCATGGCTAAGGCTGCTTTGGGTATGGCTATAGCTGGTATGGCTATGGCTCTGGCTGCTATGGCTATGGCTATGGCTGCTATGGCTATGGCTTTGGCCATGTCTATGGCTGCTATGGCTATGGCTAAGGCTGCTATGGCCATGGCTATGGCTGCTTTGGCTATCGCTATGGCTACGGCTATGGCTGCTCTGGCTATGGCTATGGCTGCTGTGGCTATGGCTATGGCTACTATGGCTATGGCTATGACTGCTCTCGCTGCTATGGCTATGGCTATTGTTGCTACGGCTATGGCTATGGCTATGGCTATGACTGCTATGCCTATGGCTATGTCTGCTATGGCTATGGCTATGGCTGCTATGAATATGGCTACTGCTGCTATGCCTATGGCTATGGCTGCTCTGGCTATGGCTATGGCTGGTATGGCTATGGCCACGGCTACGGCTATGGCTGCTGTGGCCGCTATTGCTATGGCTGGTATAGCTATGCCTATGGCTGCTACGGCTATGGCTACAACTGCTATGGCTATGGCATTGGCTGCTGTGGCTATGGCTATGTCTATGGCTGCTTTGGCTATGGCTATGGCTGCTTTGGGTATGGCTATAGCTGCTGTGGCTATGGCTTTGGCTGCTATGGCTATGGCTATGGCTGCTATGGCTATGGCTATGGTCATGTCTATGGCCGCTATGGCTATGTCTAAGGCTGCTTTGGGTATGGCTATAGCTGCTATGGCCATGCCTCTGGCTGCTATGGCTATGGCTATGGCTGCTATGGCTATGGCTATGGCTGCTTTGGGTATGGCTATAGCTGCTATGGCTATGGCTCTGGCTGCTATGGATATGGCTAAGGCTGCTGTGGCAGTGGCTATGGTCATGTCTATGGCCGCTATGGCTATGGCTAAGGCTGCTTTGGGTATGGCTATAGCTGCTATGGCTATGGCTCTGGCTGCTATGGCTATGGCTATGGCTATGGCTACTATGGTTATGGCTATAGCTGCTATGGCCATGGCTCTGGCTGCTATGGCAATGGCTATGACTGCTATGGCTGTGGCTATAGCTGCTATGGTCATGGCTATGGCTGCTATGGCTATGACTATGGCTGCATTAGCCTTGGCTATGGCTATGTCTGCTATGGCTATGGTTATGGCTATGGCTATGGCTATTATGGCTATGGCTATAGCTGCTATGGCTGTGGCTCCGGCTGCTATGGCTATGGCTATTGCTATGCCTGGGTATGGATATAGCTGCTATGGTTATGGCTCTGGCTGCTATGGCTATGGCTATGGCTATGGCTGCTATGGCTGTGGCTATAGCTGCTATGGTCATGGCTATGGCTGCTATGGCTATGACTATGGCTGCATTAGCCTTGGCTATGGCTATGTCTGCTATGGCTATGGTTATGGCTATGGCTATGGCTATTATGGCTATGGCTATAGCTGCTATGGCTGTGGCTCCGGCTGCTATGGCTATGGATATTGCTATGCCTGGGTATGGATATAGCTGCTATGGTTATGGCTCTGGCTGCTATGGCTATGGCTATGGATGCTATGGCTATGGCTATGGCTGCTGTGGCTGTGGCTGTGGCTATGGCTGCGTCTGCTATGGCTATGGCTATGGCTATGGCTGCTATGGCTGCTATGGCTATGGCTATTGCTGCTATGGCTATGGCTATTGCTGCTATGGCTATGGCTATGGCTATGGCTATGGCTGCTATGGCTGCTATGGCTATGACTATCGCTGCTATAGCTTTGGCTGTGGCTACTATGGCTATGGCTATTGCTGCTATGGCTGTGGCTGTGGCTGCAATGGCTGTGGCTATGGCTATGGCTGCTGTGGCTAATGCTATGGCTGCTATGGCTATGGCTATGGCTACTATGGCTATGGCCATGGCTGCTATGGCTATGGCTATGGCTGCTATGGCTGTGGCTTTGGCCATGTCTATGGCTGCTATGGCTATGGATAAGGCTGCCATGGCCATGGCTATGGATGCTTTGGCTATGGCTATGGCTACGGCTATGGCTGCTCTGGCTTTGGCTATGGCTGCTGTGGCTATGACTATGGCTACTGTGGCTATGGCTATGACTGCTCTCGCTGCTGTGACTATGGCTATTGTTGCTACGGCTATGGCTATGGCTATGGCTATGACTGCTATGGCTATGGTTATGGCTGCTATGGCTATGGCTATGGCTGCTATGACTATGGCTATGGCTATGGCTGCTATGGCTATGGCTAGGCTGCTATGGCTATCGCTATGCGTGGTATTGCTACGGCTATGACTCCTATAGCTATGCCTATGGCTGCTATGGCTGTGGCTATGGATGCTATGGCTATGGCTACGGCTATGGCTACTATGGCTATGGCTATGACTGCTCACGCTGCTATGGCTATGGCTATTGTTGCTACGGCTATGGCTATGGCTATGGCTATGGCCATGGCTGCTCTGGCTATGGCTATGGCAGCTGTGGCTACGACTATGACTACGGCTATGGCTGCTACTGCCGCTATGTCTGTGGCTGGTATAGCTATGCCTATGGCTGCTACGGCTATGGCTACAACTGCTATGGCTATGGCATTGGCTGCTGTGGCTATGGCTATGTCTATGACTGCTTTGGCTATGGCTATTGCTGCTATGGCTATGGCTATTGCTGCTATGGCTATGGCTATTGCTGCTATGGCTATGGCTATGGCTATGGCTATGGCTGCTATGGCTGCTATGGCTATGACTATCGCTGCTATAGCTTTGGCTGTGGCTACTATGGCTATGGCTATTGCTGCTATGGCTGTGGCTGTGGCTGCAATGGCTGTGGCTATGGCTATGGCTGCTGTGGCTAATGCTATGGCTGCTATGGCTATGGCTATGGCTACTATGGCTATGGCCATGGCTGCTATGGCTATGGCTATGGCTGCTATGGCTGTGGCTTTGGCCATGTCTATGGCTGCTATGGCTATGGATAAGGCTGCCATGGCCATGGCTATGGATGCTTTGGCTATGGCTATGGCTACGGCTATGGCTGCTCTGGCTTTGGCTATGGCTGCTGTGGCTATGACTATGGCTACTGTGGCTATGGCTATGACTGCTCTCGCTGCTGTGACTATGGCTGTTGTTGCTACGGCTATGGCTATGGCTATGGCTATGACTGCTATGGCTATGGTTATGGCTGCTATGGCTATGGCTATGGCTGCTATGACTATGGCTATGGCTATGGCTGCTATGGCTATGGCTAGGCTGCTATGGCTATCGCTATGCGTGGTATTGCTACGGCTATGACTCCTATAGCTATGCCTATGGCTGCTATGGCTGTGGCTATGGATGCTATGGCTATGGCTACGGCTATGGCTACTATGGCTATGGCTATGACTGCTCACGCTGCTATGGCTATGGCTATTGTTGCTACGGCTGAGGCTATGGCTATGGCTATGGCCATGGCTGCTCTGGCTATGGCTATGGCAGCTGTGGCTACGACTATGACTACGGCTATGGCTGCTACTGCCGCTATGTCTGTGGCTGGTATAGCTATGCCTATGGCTGCTACGGCTATGGCTACAACTGCTATGGGTATGGCATTGGCTGCTGTGGCTATGGCTATGTCTATGACTGCTTTGGCTATGGCTATGGCTGCTATGGCCATGGCTCTGGCTGCTATGGCAATGGCTATGACTGCTATGGCCATGGCTATGGCTGCTTTGGCTATGGCTATGGCTATGGCTATGACTGCTCCCGCTGCTATGGCTATGGCTATTGTTGCTACGGCTATGGCTATGGCTATGGCTATGGCTACTATGGCTATGGCTATGGCTGCTATGACTATGGCTATGGCTGTGGCTATGGCTATGGCTATGGCTATGGCTGCTATGGCTATGGCTGTGGCTGCTATGACTATGGCTATGGCTATGGCAGCAATAGCTTTGGCTGTGGCTACAATGGCTATGGCTATGGCTGCTGTGGCTATGGCTACAACTGCTATGGCTATGGCATTGGCTGCTGTGGCTATGGCTATGTCTATGACTGCTTTGGCTATGGCTATGGCTGCTATGGCCATGGCTCTGGCTGCTATGGCAATGGCTATGACTGCTATGGCCATGGCTATGGCTGCTTTGGCTATGGCTATGGCTATGGCTATGACTGCTCCCGCTGCTATGGCTATGGCTATTGTTGCTACGGCTATGGCTATGGCTATGGCTATGGCTACTATGGCTATGGCTATGGCTGCTATGACTATGGCTATGGCTGTGGCTATGGCTATGGCTATGGCTATGGCTGCTATGGCTATGGCTGTGGCTGCTATGACTATGGCTATGGCTATGGCAGCAATAGCTTTGGCTGTGGCTACAATGGCTATGGCTATGGCTGCTATGGCTGCTATGGACATGGCTATTACTACTATGTCTATGGCTGCTATGGCTACGACTATGGCTGCATTAGCTTTGGCTATGGCTATGTCTGCTATGGCTATGTCTGCTATGGCTATGGCTATGGCTATGGCTATTATGGCTATGGCTATAGCTGCTATGGCTATGGCTCCGGCTGCTATGGCTATGGCTATTGCTATGCCTGGGTATGGATATAGCTGCTATGGTTATGGCTCTGGCTGCTATGGCTATGGCTATGGCTATGGCTGCTATGGCTGTGGCTATAGCTGCTTTGGTCATGGCTATGGCTGCTATGGCTATGACTATGGCTGCATTAGCCTTGGCTATGGCTATGTCTGCTATGGCTATGGCTATGGCTATGGCTATGGCTATTATGTCTATGGCTATAGCTGCTATGGCTGTGGCTCCGGCTGCTATGGCTATGGATATTGCTATGCCTGGGTATGGATATAGCTGCTATGGTTATGGCTCTGGCTGCTATGGCTATGGCTATGGCTATGGCTGCTATGGCTGTGGCTATGGCTGCTATGGCTATGGCTATGGATGCTATGGCAATGGCTATGGATGCTTTGGCTGTGGCTATGGCTGATATGACTATGGCTATGGCTGCTATGGCTATGGCTATGGCTGCTAGGGCTGGTATGGCTATAGCTGCTATGGCCATGGCTCTGGCTGCTATGGCAATGGCTATGACTGCTATGGCCATGGCTATGGCTGCTTTGGCTATGGCTATGGCTATGGCTATGACTGCTCCCGCTGCTATGGCTATGGCTACTGTTGCTACGGCTATGGCTATGGCTATGGCTATGGCTGCTATGGCTATGGCTATGGCTGCTACGACTATGGCTATGGCTGTGGCTATGGCTATGGCTATGGCTATGGCTGCTATGGCTATGGCTATGGCTGCTATGACTATGGCTATGGCTGTGGCAGCAATAGCTTTGGCTGTGGCTACAATGGCTATGGCTATGGCTGCTATGGCTGCTATGGACATGGCTATTACTACTATGTCTATGGCTGCTATGGCTACGACTATGGCTGCATTAGCTTTGGCTATGGCTATGTCTGCTATGGCTATGTCTGCTATGGCTATGGCTATGGCTATGGCTATTATGGCTATGGCTATAGCTGCTATGGCTATGGCTCCGGCTGCTATGGCTATGGATATTGCTATGCCTGGGTATGGATATAGCTGCTATGGTTATGGCTCTGGCTGCTATGGCTATGGCTATGGATGCTATGGCTATGGCTATGGCTGCTGTGGCTGTGGCTATGGCTGCGTCTGCTATGGCTATGGCTATGGCTATGGCTGCTATGGCTGCTATGGCTATGGCTATTGCTGCTATGGCTATGGCTATTGCTGCTATGGCTATGGCTATGGCTATTGCTGCTATGGCTATGGCTATGACTATCGCTGCTATAGCTTTGGCTGTGGCTACTATGGCTATGGCTATTGCTGCTATGGCTGTGGCTGTGGCTGCAATGGCTGTGGCTATGGCTATGGCTGCTGTGGCTAATGCTATGGCTGCTATGGCTGTGGCTATGGCTGCTGTGGCTATGGCTATGACTACGGCTATGGCTGCTACTGCCGCTATGTCTGTGGCTGGTATAGCTATGCCTATGGCTGCTACGGCTATGGCTACAACTGCTATGGCTATGGCATTGGCTGCTGTGGCTATGGCTATGTCTATGGCTGCTTTGGCTATGGCTATGTCTGCTTTGGGTATGGCTATAGCTGCTGTGGCTATGGCTTTGGCTGCTATGGCTATGGCTATGGCTGCTATGGCCATGGCTATGGTCATGTCTATGGCCGCTATGGCTATGTCTAAGGCTGCTTTGGGTATGGCTATAGCTGCTATGGCCATGCCTCTGGCTGCTATGGCTATGGCTATGGCTGCTATGGCTATGGCTATGGCTGCTTTGGGTATGGCTATAGCTGCTATGGCTATGGCTCTGGCTGCTATGGATATGGCTAAGGCTGCTGTGGCAGTGGCTATGGTCATGTCTATGGCCGCTATGGCTATGGCTAAGGCTGCTTTGGGTATGGCTATAGCTGCTATGGCTATGGCTCTGGCTGCTATGGCTATGGCTATGGCTATGGCTACTATGGTTATGGCTATAGCTGCTATGGCCATGGCTCTGGCTGCTATGGCAATGGCTATGACTGCTATGGCCATGGCTATGGCTGCTTTGGCTATGGCTATGGCTATGGCTATCACTGCTCCCGCTGCTATGGCTATGGCTACTGTTGCTACGGCTATGGCTATGGCTATGGCTATGGCTGCTATGGCTATGGCTATGGCTGCTATGACTATGGCTATGGCTGTGGCTATGGCTATGGCTATGGCTATGGCTGCTATGGCTATGGCTATGGCTGCTATGACTATGGCTATGGCTATGGCAGCAATAGCTTTGGCTGTGGCTACAATGGCTATGGCTATGGCTGCTATGGCTGCTATGGACATGGCTATTACTACTATGTCTATGGCTGCTATGGCTACGACTATGGCTGCATTAGCTTTGGCTATGGCTATGTCTGCTATGGCTATGTCTGCTATGGCTATGGCTATGGCTATGGCTATTATGGCTATGGCTATAGCTGCTATGGCTATGGCTCCGGCTGCTATGGCTATGGCTATTGCTATGCCTGGGTATGGATATAGCTGCTATGGCTATGGCTATGGCTGCTATGAATATGGCTGCTGCTGCTATGGCTATGGCTATGGCTGCTCTGGCTATGGCTATGGCTGGTATGGCTATGGCCATGGCTGCTATGACTATGGCTATGGCTGCTATAGCTATGGATTTGGCCATGTCTATGGCTGCTATGGCTATGGCTAAGGCTGCTATGGCCATGGCTATGGATGCTTTGGCTATGGCTATGATTACGGCTATGGCTGCTCTGGCTATGGCTATGGCTGCTGTGGCTATGACTATGGCTACTATTTCTATGGCTATGACTGCTCTCGCTGCTATGGCTATGGCTATTGTTGCTACGGCTATGGCTATGGCTATGGCTATGACTGCTATGGCTGTGGTTATGGCTGCTATGGCTATGGCTATGGCTGCTATGACTATGGCTATTGCTATGGCAGCAATAATATTGGCTGTGGCTACAATGGCTATGGCTATGGCTGCTATGGCTGCTATGGCCATGGCTATTACTGCTATGTCTATGACTGCTATGGCTATGGCTATGGCTGCTATGGCTATGGTTATGTCGGCTATGGCTATGGCTATGGCTGCTATGGCTATTGCTATGGCTGCTATGTCTGTGGCTGGTATGGCTATGGCTATGGCTGCTCTGGCTATGGCTATGGCTGGTATGGCTATGGCCATGGCTAGGGCTATGGATGCTATGGCCGCCATGGCTATGGATATGCCTGCTATGGCTATCGCTATTGCTGCTATGGCAATGGCTATGGGTACGGCTATGGCTATGGCTGCTATGGCTATTGCTATGGCTGCTCTTGCTATGGCTATAGCTGCTATGGCTACAGCATTGGCTGCTGTGGCTATGGCTATGGCTCTGGCTGCTATGGCTACGGCTGTTATGACTATGGCTATGGCTATGTCTATGGCTATGGCTATGGCTGCTACGGCCATGGCTATTACTGCTATGTCTATGGCTGCTATGGCTATGACTATGGCTGCTTTGGGTATGGCTATAGCTGCTATGGCTATGGCTCTGGCTGCTATGGCTGTGGCTATTGCTGCTATGGATATAGCTATGGCTCCTATGGCTATGGCAATGGCTGCTGCGTTTATGGCTGGTATAGCTATGCGTATGGCTGGTACGGCTATGGCTATAACTGCTATGGCTATGGCATTGGCTGCTCTGGCTATGGCTATGGCTATGACAATGGCTGCTATGGCTATGGCTATGCCTGCTATGCCTATGGCTGGTATAGCTATGCCTATGGCTGCTACGGCTATGGCTATAACTGCTATTTCTATGACATTGGCTCCTGTGGCTATGGCAATGTCTATGGCTGCTATGGCTATGGCTATGACTACGGCTGCTATGGCTATGGCTATGGCTGCATTGTCCATGGCAATGGCTGCTATGTCTATGGCTGGTATAGCTATGCCTATGGCTGCTACGGCTATGGCTATAACTGCTATGGCTATGGCTATGACTGCTATGGCTATGGCCATGGCTGGTATGGCTATGGCCATGGCTGCGGCTATGGCTGCTATGGCCGCTATGGCTATGGCTATGCCTGCTATTGCTATCGCTAATGCTGCAATGGCAATGGCTATGGCTACGGCTATGGCTATGGCTGCTATGGCTATGGCTATGGCTGCTCTGGCTATGGCTATGGCCATGGCTGCTATGGCTATGGCTATGGCTGCTATGCCTATCGCTATGCGTGCTATGGCTATGGCTATGGCCACGGCTGCTATGGCTATGGCTATGGCTGCTATGGCTATCGCTATGAGTGCTATGGCTATGGCTATGGCTGCTATGGCTATGGCCAAGGCTGCTATGGCCATGGCTATGGATGCTTTGGCTATGGCTATGGCTACGGCTATGGCTGCTCTGGCTATGTCTATGGCAGCTGTGGCTGTGGCTATGGCTGCTATGGCTATGGCTATGACTGCTCACGCTGCTATGGCTATGGCTATTGTTGCTACGGCTATGGCTATGGCTATGGCCATGACTGCTATGGCCATGGCTATGGCTGCTTTGGCGATGGCTCTGGCTGCTATGGCTATGGCTATGGCTATGGCTACTATGGTTATGGCTATAGCTGCTATGGCCATGGCTCTGGCTGCTATGGCAATGGCTATGACTGCTATGGCCATGGCTATGGCTGCTTTGGCTATGGCTATGGCTATGGCTATGACTACTCCCGCTGCTATGGCTATGGCTATTGTTGCTACGGCTATGGCTATGGCTATGGCTATGTCTGCTATGGCTATGTCTGCTATGGCTATGGCTATGGCTATGGCTATTATGGCTATGGCTATAGCTGCTATGGCTATGGCTCCGGCTGCTATGGCTATGGCTATTGCTATGCCTGGGTATGGATATAGCTGCTATGGTTATGGCTCTGGCTGCTATGGCTATGGCTATGGCTATGGCTGCTGTGGCTGTGGCTATAGCTGCTATGGTCATGGCTATGGCTGCTATGGCTATGACTATGGCTGCATTAGCCTTGGCTATGGCTATGTCTGCTATGGCTATGGCTATTGCTATGGCTATGGCTATTATGGCTATGGCTGTAGCTGCTATGGCTATGGCTCCGGCTGCTATGGCTATGGATATTGCTATGCCTGGGTATGGATATAGCTGCTATGGTTATGGCTCTGGCTGCTATGGCTATGGCTATGGATGCTATGGCTATGGCTATGGCTGCTGTGGCTGTGGCTATGGCTGCGTCTGCTATGGCTATGGCTATGGCTATGGCTGCTATGGCTGCTATGGCTATGGCTATTGCTGCTATGGCTATGGCTATTGCTGCTATGGCTATGGCTATGGCTATGGCTATGGCTGCTATGGCTGCTATGGCTATGACTATCGCTGCTATAGCTTTGGCTGTGGCTACTATGGCTATGGCTATTGCTGCTATGGCTGTGGCTGTGGCTGCAATGGCTGTGGCTACGGCTATGGCTGCTGTGGCTAATGCTATGGCTGCTATGGCTATGGCTATGGCTACTATGGCTATGGCCATGGCTGCTATGACTATGGCTATGGCTGCTATGGCTGTGGCTTTGGCCATGTCTATGGCTGCTACGGCTATGGATATGGCTGCTATGGCCATGGCTATGGATGCTTTGGCTATGGTTATGGCTACGGCTATGGCTGCTCTGGCTTTGGCTATGGCTGCTGTGGCTATGACTATGGCTACTGTGGCTATGGCTATGACTGCTCTCGCTGCTGTGACTATGGCTATTGTTGCTACGGCTATGGCTATGGCTATGGCTATGACTGCTATGGCTATGGTTATGGCTGCTATGGCTATGGCTATGGCTGCTATGACTATGGCTATGGCTATGGCTGCTATGGCTATGGCTAGGCTGCTATGGCTGTCGCTATGCGTGGTATGGCTACGGCTATGACTCCTATAGCTATGCCTATGGCTGCTATGGCTGTGGCTATGGATGCTATGGCTATGGCTACGGCTATGGCTACTATGGCTATGGCTATGACTGCTCACGCTGCTATGGCTATGGCTATTGTTGCTACGGCTATGGCTATGGCTATGGCTATGGCCATGGCTGCTCTGGCTATGGCTATGGCTGCTGTGGCTATGGCTATGACTACGGCTATGGCTGCTACTGCCGCTATGTCTGTGGCTGGTATAGCTATGTCTATGGCTGCTTTGGCTATGGCTATGGCTGCTTTGGGTATGGCTATAGCTGCTGTGGCTATGGCTTTGGCTGCTATGGCTATGGCTATGGCTGCTGTGGCTATGGCTATGGTCATGTCTATGGCCGCTATGGCTATGTCTAAGGCTGCTTTGGGTATGGCTATAGCTGCTATGGCTATGCCTCTGGCTGCTATGGCTATGGCTATGGCTATGGCTGCTATGGCTGCTATGGCTATGGCTATTGCTGCTATGGCTATGGCTATTGCTGCTATGGCTATGGCTATGGCTATTGCTGCTATGGCTATGGCTATGACTATCGCTGCTATAGCTTTGGCTGTGGCTACTATGGCTATGGCTATTGCTGCTATGGCTGTGGCTGTGGCTGCAATGGCTGTGGCTATGGCTATGGCTGCTGTGGCTAATGCTATGGCTGCTATGGCTGTGGCTATGGCTGCTGTGGCTATGGCTATGACTACGGCTATGGCTGCTACTGCCGCTATGTCTGTGGCTGGTATAGCTATGCCTATGGCTGCTACGGCTATGGCTACAACTGCTATGGCTATGGCATTGGCTGCTGTGGCTATGGCTATGTCTATGGCTGCTTTGGCTATGGCTATGGCTGCTTTGGGTATGGCTATAGCTGCTGTGGCTATGGCTTTGGCTGCTATGGCTATGGCTATGGCTGCTATGGCTATGGCTATGGTCATGTCTATGGCCGCTATGGCTATGTCTAAGGCTGCTTTGGGTATGGCTATAGCTGCTATGGCCATGCCTCTGGCTGCTATGGCTATGGCTATGGCTGCTATGGCTATGGCTATGGCTGCTTTGGGTATGGCTATAGCTGCTATGGCTATGGCTCTGGCTGCTATGGATATGGCTAAGGCTGCTGTGGCAGTGGCTATGGTCATGTCTATGGCCGCTATGGCTATGGCTAAGGCTGCTTTGGGTATGGCTATAGCTGCTATGGCTATGGCTCTGGCTGCTATGGCTATGGCTATGGCTATGGCTACTATGGTTATGGCTATAGCTGCTATGGCCATGGCTCTGGCTGCTATGGCAATGGCTATGACTGCTATGGCCATGGCTATGGCTGCTTTGGCTATGGCTATGGCTATGGCTATCACTGCTCCCGCTGCTATGGCTATGGCTACTGTTGCTACGGCTATGGCTATGGCTATGGCTATGGCTGCTATGGCTATGGCTATGGCTGCTATGACTATGGCTATGGCTGTGGCTATGGCTATGGCTATGGCTATGGCTGCTATGGCTATGGCTATGGCTGCTATGACTATGGCTATGGCTATGGCAGCAATAGCTTTGGCTGTGGCTACAATGGCTATGGCTATGGCTGCTATGGCTGCTATGGACATGGCTATTACTACTATGTCTATGGCTGCTATGGCTACGACTATGGCTGCATTAGCTTTGGCTATGGCTATGTCTGCTATGGCTATGTCTGCTATGGCTATGGCTATGGCTATGGCTATTATGGCTATGGCTATAGCTGCTATGGCTATGGCTCCGGCTGCTATGGCTATGGCTATTGCTATGCCTGGGTATGGATATAGCTGCTATGGTTATGGCTCTGGCTGCTATGGCTATGGCTATGGCTATGGCTGCTATGGCTGTGGCTATAGCTGCTATGGTCATGGCTATGGCTGCTATGGCTATGACTATGGCTGCATTAGCCTTGGCTATGGCTATGTCTGCTATGGCTATGGTTATGGCTATGGCTATGGCTATTATGGCTATGGCTATAGCTGCTATGGCTGTGGCTCCGGCTGCTATGGCTATGGATATTGCTATGCCTGGGTATGGATATAGCTGCTATGGTTATGGCTCTGGCTGCTATGGCTATGGCTATGGATGCTATGGCTATGGCTATGGCTGCTGTGGCTGTGGCTATGGCTGCGTCTGCTATGGCGTTGGCTATGGCTATGGCTGCTATGGCTGCTATGGCTATGGCTATTGCTGCTATGGCTATGGCTATTGCTGCTATGGCTATGGCTATGGCTATGGCTATGGCTGCTATGGCTGCTATGGCTATGACTATCGCTGCTATAGCTTTGGCTGTGGCTACTATGGCTATGGCTATTGCTGCTATGGCTGTGGCTGTGGCTGCAATGGCTGTGGCTATGGCTATGGCTGCTGTGGCTAATGCTATGGCTGCTATGGCTATGGCTATGGCTACTATGGCTATGGCCATGGCTGCTATGGCTATGGCTATGGCTGCTATGGCTGTGGCTTTGGCCATGTCTATGGCTGCTATGGCTATGGATAAGGCTGCCATGGCCATGGCTATGGATGCTTTGGCTATGGCTATGGCTACGGCTATGGCTGCTCTGGCTTTGGCTATGGCTGCTGTGGCTATGACTATGGCTACTGTGGCTATGGCTATGACTGCTCTCGCTGCTGTGACTATGGCTATTGTTGCTACGGCTATGGCTATGGCTATGGCTATGACTGCTATGGCTATGGTTATGGCTGCTATGGCTATGGCTATGGCTGCTATGACTATGGCCATGGCTATGGCTGCTATGACTATGGCTATGGCTATGGCAGCAATAGCTTTGGCTGTGGCTACAATGGCTATGGCTATGGCTGCTATGGCTGCTATGGACATGGCTATTACTACTATGTCTATGGCTGCTATGGCTACGACTATGGCTGCATTAGCTTTGGCTATGGCTATGTCTGCTATGGCTATGTCTGCTATGGCTATGGCTATGGCTATGGCTATTATGGCTATGGCTATAGCTGCTATGGCTATGGCTCCGGCTGCTATGGCTATGGCTATTGCTATGCCTGGGTATGGATATAGCTGCTATGGTTATGGCTCTTGCTGCTATGGCTATGGCTATGGCTATGGCTGCTATGGCTGTGGCTATAGCTGCTTTGGTCATGGCTATGGCTGCTATGGCTATGACTATGGCTGCATTAGCCTTGGCTATGGCTATGTCTGCTATGGCTATGGCTATGGCTATGGCTATGGCTATTATGTCTATGGCTATAGCTGCTATGGCTATGGCTCCGGCTGCTATGGCTATGGATATTGCTATGCCTGGGTATGGATATAGCTGCTATGGTTATGGCTCTGGCTGCTATGGCTATGGCTATGGCTATGGCTGCTATGGCTGTGGTTATGGCTGCTATGGCTATGGCTATGGATGCTATGGCAATGGCTATGGATGCTTTGGCTGTGGCTATGGCTGATATGACTATGGCTATGGCTGCTATGGCTATGGCTATGGCTGCTAGGGCTGGTATGGCTATAGCTGCTATGGCCATGGCTCTGGCTGCTATGGCAATGGCTATGACTGCTATGGCATTGGCTATGGCTGCTTTGGCTATGGCTATGGCTATGTCTATGACTGCTCCCGCTGCTATGGCTATGGCTACTGTTGCTACGGCTATGGCTATGGCTATGGCTATGGCTGCTATGGCTATGGCTATGGCTGCTGTGGCTATGGCTATGACTACGGCTATGGCTGCTACTGCCGCTATGTCTGTGGCTGGTATAGCTATGCCTATGGCTGCTACGGCTATGGCTACAACTGCTATGGCTATGGCATTGGCTGCTGTGGCTATGGCTATGTCTATGGCTGCTTTGGCTATGGCTATGGCTGCTTTGGGTATGGCTATAGCTGCTGTGGCTATGGCTTTGGCTGCTATGGCTATGGCTATGGCTGCTATGGCTATGGCTATGGTCATGTCTATGGCCGCTATGGCTATGTCTAAGGCTGCTTTGGGTATGGCTATAGCTGCTATGGCTATCCCTCTGGCTGCTATGGCTATGGCTATGGCTGCTATGGCTATGGCTATGGCTGCTTTGGGTATGGCTATAGCTGCTATGGCTATGGCTCTGGCTGCTATGGATATGGCTAAGGCTGCTGTGGCAGTGGCTATGGTCATGTCTATGGCCGCTATGGCTATGGCTAAGGCTGCTTTGGGTATGGCTATAGCTGCTATGGCTATGGCTCTGGCTGCTATGGCTATGGCTATGGCTATGGCTACTATGGTTATGGCTATAGCTGCTATGGGCATGGCTCTGGCTGCTATGGCAATGGCTATGACTGCTATGGCCATGGCTATGGCTGCTTTGGCTATGGCTATGGCTATGGCTATGACTGCTCCCGCTGCTATGGCTATGGCTATTGTTGCTACGGCTATGGCTATGGCTATGGCTATGTCTGCTATGGCTATGTCTGCTATGGCTATGGCTATGGCTATGGCTATTATGGCTATGGATATAGCTGCTATGGCTATGGCTCCGGCTGCTATGGCTATGGCTATTGCTATGCCTGGGTATGGATATAGCTGCTATGGTTATGGCTCTGGCTGGTATGGCTATGGCTATGGCTATGGCTGCTATGGCTGTGGCTATAGCTGCTATGGTCATGGCTATGGCTGCTATGGCTATGACTATGGCTGCATTAGCCTTGGCTATGGCTATGTCTGCTATGGCTATGGCTATGGCTATGGCTATGGCTGCTATGGCTGTGGCTATGGCTGCTATGGCTATGGCTATGGATGCTATGGCAATGGCTATGGATGCTTTGGCTGTGGCTATGGCTGATATGACTATGGCTATGGCTGCTATGGCTATGGCTACGGCTGCTAGGGCTGCGATGTCTATGGCTATGGCCATGGCTGCTATGGCCGCTATGGCTGTGGTTATGGCTACGGCTATGGCCGCTATGGCCGCTATGGCTATGGCTATGGCTGCTATGGCTATGGCTATGGCTGCTGTGGCTGTGGCTATGGCTGCGACTGCTATGGCTATGGCTATGGCTATGGCTGCTATGGCTGCTATGGCTATGGCTATTGCTGCTATGGCTATGGCTATGGCTATGGCTATGGCTGCTATGGCTGCTATGGCTATGACTATCGCTGCTATAGCTTTGACTGTGGCTACTATGGCTATGGCTATTGCTGCTATGGCTGTGGCTGTGGCTGCAATGGCTGTGGCTATGGCTATGGCTGCTGTGGCTAATGCTATGTCTGCTACGGCTATGGCTACTATGGCTATATCTATGGCTGCTATGGCTATGGCTATGCCTGCTATGGCTATGGCTATGGCTGCTATGAATATGGCTGCTGCTGCTATGGCTATGGCTATGGTTGCTCTGGCTATGGCTATGCCTGCTATGGCTATGGCTATGGCTGCTATGAATATGGCTGCTGCTGCTATGGCTATGGCTATGGCTGCTCTGGCTATGGCTATGGCTGGTATGGCTATGGCCATGGCTGCTATGACTATGGCTATGGCTGCTATAGCTATGGATTTGGCCATGTCTATGGCTGCTATGGCTATGGCTAAGGCTGCTATGGCCATGGCTATGGATGCTTTGGCTATGGCTATGATTACGGCTATGGCTGCTCTGGCTATGGCTATGGCTGCTGTGGCTATGACTATGGCTACTATTTCTATGGCTATGACTGCTCTCGCTGCTATGGCTATGGCTATTGTTGCTACGGCTATGGCTATGGCTATGGCTATGACTGCTATGGCTGTGGTTATGGCTGCTATGGCTATGGCTATGGCTGCTATGACTATGGCTATTGCTATGGCAGCAATAATATTGGCTGTGGCTACAATGGCTATGGCTATGGCTGCTATGGCTGCTATGGCCATGGCTATTACTGCTATGTCTATGACTGCTATGGCTATGGCTATGGCTGCTATGGCTATGGTTATGTCGGCTATGGCTATGGCTATGGCTGCTATGGCTATTGCTATGGCTGCTATGTCTGTGGCTGGTATGGCTATGGCTATGGCTGCTCTGGCTATGGCTATGGCTGGTATGGCTATGGCCATGGCTAGGGCTATGGATGCTATGGCCGCCATGGCTATGGATATGCCTGCTATGGCTATCGCTATTGCTGCTATGGCAATGGCTATGGGTACGGCTATGGCTATGGCTGCTATGGCTATTGCTATGGCTGCTCTTGCTATGGCTATAGCTGCTATGGCTACAGCATTGGCTGCTGTGGCTATGGCTATGGCTCTGGCTGCTATGGCTACGGCTGCTATGACTATGGCTATGGCTATGTCTATGGCTATGGCTATGGCTGCTACGGCCATGGCTATTACTGCTATGTCTATGGCTGCTATGGCTATGACTATGGCTGCTTTGGGTATGGCTATAGCTGCTATGGCTATGGCTCTGGCTGCTATGGCTGTGGCTATTGCTGCTATGGATATAGCTATGGCTCCTATGGCTATGGCAATGGCTGCTGCGTTTATGGCTGGTATAGCTATGCGTATGGCTGGTACGGCTATGGCTATAACTGCTATGGCTATGGCATTGGCTGCTCTGGCTATGGCTATGGCTATGACAATGGCTGCTATGGCTATGGCTATGCCTGCTATGCCTATGGCTGGTATAGCTATGCCTATGGCTGCTACGGCTATGGCTATAACTGCTATTTCTATGACATTGGCTCCTGTGGCTATGGCAATGTCTATGGCTGCTATGGCTATGGCTATGACTACGGCTGCTATGGCTATGGCTATGGCTGCATTGTCCATGGCAATGGCTGCTATGTCTATGGCTGGTATAGCTATGCCTATGGCTGCTACGGCTATGGCTATAACTGCTATGGCTATGGCTATGACTGCTATGGCTATGGCCATGGCTGGTATGGCTATGGCCATGGCTGCGGCTATGGCTGCTATGGCCGCTATGGCTATGGCTATGCCTGCTATTGCTATCGCTAATGCTGCAATGGCAATGGCTATGGCTACGGCTATGGCTATGGCTGCTATGGCTATGGCTATGGCTGCTCTGGCTATGGCTATGGCCATGGCTGCTATGGCTATGGCTATGGCTGCTATGCCTATCGCTATGCGTGCTATGGCTATGGCTATGGCCACGGCTGCTATGGCTATGGCTATGGCTGCTATGGCTATCGCTATGAGTGCTATGGCTATGGCTATGGCTGCTATGGCTATGGCCAAGGCTGCTATGGCCATGGCTATGGATGCTTTGGCTATGGCTATGGCTACGGCTATGGCTGCTCTGGCTATGTCTATGGCAGCTGTGGCTGTGGCTATGGCTGCTATGGCTATGGCTATGACTGCTCACGCTGCTATGGCTATGGCTATTGTTGCTACGGCTATGGCTATGGCTATGGCCATGACTGCTATGGCCATGGCTATGGCTGCTTTGGCGATGGCTCTGGCTGCTATGGCTATGGCTATGGCTATGGCTACTATGGTTATGGCTATAGCTGCTATGGCCATGGCTCTGGCTGCTATGGCAATGGCTATGACTGCTATGGCCATGGCTATGGCTGCTTTGGCTATGGCTATGGCTATGGCTATGACTACTCCCGCTGCTATGGCTATGGCTATTGTTGCTACGGCTATGGCTATGGCTATGGCTATGTCTGCTATGGCTATGTCTGCTATGGCTATGGCTATGGCTATGGCTATTATGGCTATGGCTATAGCTGCTATGGCTATGGCTCCGGCTGCTATGGCTATGGCTATTGCTATGCCTGGGTATGGATATAGCTGCTATGGTTATGGCTCTGGCTGCTATGGCTATGGCTATGGCTATGGCTGCTGTGGCTGTGGCTATAGCTGCTATGGTCATGGCTATGGCTGCTATGGCTATGACTATGGCTGCATTAGCCTTGGCTATGGCTATGTCTGCTATGGCTATGGCTATGGCTATGGCTATGGCTATTATGGCTATGGCTGTAGCTGCTATGGCTATGGCTCCGGCTGCTATGGCTATGGATATTGCTATGCCTGGGTATGGATATAGCTGCTATGGTTATGGCTCTGGCTGCTATGGCTATGGCTATGGATGCTATGGCTATGGCTATGGCTGCTGTGGCTGTGGCTATGGCTGCGTCTGCTATGGCTATGGCTATGGCTATGGCTGCTATGGCTGCTATGGCTATGGCTATTGCTGCTATGGCTATGGCTATTGCTGCTATGGCTATGGCTATGGCTATGGCTATGGCTGCTATGGCTGCTATGGCTATGACTATCGCTGCTATAGCTTTGGCTGTGGCTACTATGGCTATGGCTATTGCTGCTATGGCTGTGGCTGTGGCTGCAATGGCTGTGGCTACGGCTATGGCTGCTGTGGCTAATGCTATGGCTGCTATGGCTATGGCTATGGCTACTATGGCTATGGCCATGGCTGCTATGACTATGGCTATGGCTGCTATGGCTGTGGCTTTGGCCATGTCTATGGCTGCTACGGCTATGGATATGGCTGCTATGGCCATGGCTATGGATGCTTTGGCTATGGTTATGGCTACGGCTATGGCTGCTCTGGCTTTGGCTATGGCTGCTGTGGCTATGACTATGGCTACTGTGGCTATGGCTATGACTGCTCTCGCTGCTGTGACTATGGCTATTGTTGCTACGGCTATGGCTATGGCTATGGCTATGACTGCTATGGCTATGGTTATGGCTGCTATGGCTATGGCTATGGCTGCTATGACTATGGCTATGGCTATGGCTGCTATGGCTATGGCTAGGCTGCTATGGCTATCGCTATGCGTGGTATGGCTACGGCTATGACTCCTATAGCTATGCCTATGGCTGCTATGGCTGTGGCTATGGATGCTATGGCTATGGCTACGGCTATGGCTACTATGGCTATGGCTATGACTGCTCACGCTGCTATGGCTATGGCTATTGTTGCTACGGCTATGGCTATGGCTATGGCTATGGCCATGGCTGCTCTGGCTATGGCTATGGCTGCTGTGGCTATGGCTATGACTACGGCTATGGCTGCTACTGCCGCTATGTCTGTGGCTGGTATAGCTATGTCTATGGCTGCTTTGGCTATGGCTATGGCTGCTTTGGGTATGGCTATAGCTGCTGTGGCTATGGCTTTGGCTGCTATGGCTATGGCTATGGCTGCTATGGCTATGGCTCTGGTCATGTCTATGGCCGCTATGGCTATGTCTAAGGCTGCTTTGGGTATGGCTATAGCTGCTATGGCTATGCCTCTGGCTGCTATGGCTATGGCTATGGCTGCTATGGCTATGGCTATGGCTGCTTTGGGTATGGCTATAGCTGCTATGGCTATGGCTCTGGCTGCTATGGATATGGCTAACGCTGCTGTTGCAGTGGCTATGGTCATGTCTATGGCCGCTATGGCTATGGCTAAGGCTGCTTTGGGTATGGCTATAGCTGCTATGGCTATGGCTCTGGCTGCTATGGCTATGGCTATGGCTATGGCTACTATGGTTATGGCTATAGCTGCTATGGCCATGGCTCTGGCTGCTATGGCAATGGCTATGACTGCTATGGCCATGGCTATGGCTGCTTTGGCTATGGCTATGGCTGTGGCTATGGCTATGGCTATGGCTATGGCTGCTATGGCTATGGCTATGGCTGCTATGACTATGGCTATGGCTATGGCAGCAATAGCTTTGGCTGTGGCTACAATGGCTATGTCTATGGCTGCCATGGCTACGACTATGGCTTCATTAGCTTTGGCTATGCCTATGTCTGCTATGGCTATGTCTGCTATGGCTATGGCTATGGCTATGGCTATTATGGGTATGGCTATAGCTGCTATGGCTATGGCTCCGGCTGCTATGGCTATGGCTATTGCTATGCCTGGGTATGGATATAGCTGCTATGGCTATGGCTGCTACGGCCATGGCTATTACTGCTATGTCTATGGCTGCTATGGCTATGACTATGGCTGCTTTGGGTATGGCTATAGCTGCTATGGCTATGGCTCTGGCTGCTATGGCTGTGGCTATTGCTGCTATGGATATAGCTATGGCTCCTATGGCTATGGCAATGGCTGCTGCGTTTATGGCTGGTATAGCTATGCGTATGGCTGGTACGGCTATGGCTATAACTGCTATGGCTATGGCATTGGCTGCTCTGGCTATGGCTATGGCTATGACAATGGCTGCTATGGCTATGGCTATGCCTGCTATGCCTATGGCTGGTATAGCTATGCCTATGGCTGCTACGGCTATGGCTATAACTGCTATTTCTATGACATTGGCTCCTGTGGCTATGGCAATGTCTATGGCTGCTATGGCTATGGCTATGACTACGGCTGCTATGGCTATGGCTATGGCTGCATTGTCCATGGCAATGGCTGCTATGTCTATGGCTGGTATAGCTATGCCTATGGCTGCTACGGGTATGGCTATAACTGCTATGGCTATGGCTATGACTGCTATGGCTATGGCCATGGCTGGTATGGCTATGGCCATGGCTGCGGCTATGGCTGCTATGGCCGCTATGGCTATGGCTATGCCTGCTATTGCTATCGCTAATGCTGCAATGGCAATGGCTATGGCTACGGCTATGGCTATGGCTGCTATGGCTATGGCTATGGCTGCTCTGGCTATGGCTATGGCCATGGCTGCTATGGCTATGGCTATGGCTGCTATGCCTATCGCTATGCGTGCTATGGCTATGGCTATGGCCACGGCTGCTATGGCTATGGCTATGGCTGCTATGGCTATCGCTATGAGTGCTATGGCTATGGCTATGGCTGCTATGGCTATGGCCAAGGCTGCTATGGCCATGGCTATGGATGCTTTGGCTATGGCTATGGCTACGGCTATGGCTGCTCTGGCTATGTCTATGGCAGCTGTGGCTGTGGCTATGGCTGCTATGGCTATGGCTATGACTGCTCACGCTGCTATGGCTATGGCTATTGTTGCTACGGCTATGGCTATGGCTATGGCCATGACTGCTATGGCCATGGCTATGGCTGCTTTGGCGATGGCTCTGGCTGCTATGGCTATGGCTATGGCTATGGCTACTATGGTTATGGCTATAGCTGCTATGGCCATGGCTCTGGCTGCTATGGCAATGGCTATGACTGCTATGGCCATGGCTATGGCTGCTTTGGCTATGGCTATGGCTATGGCTATGACTACTCCCGCTGCTATGGCTATGGCTATTGTTGCTACGGCTATGGCTATGGCTATGGCTATGTCTGCTATGGCTATGTCTGCTATGGCTATGGCTATGGCTATGGCTATTATGGCTATGGCTATAGCTGCTATGGCTATGGCTCCGGCTGCTATGGCTATGGCTATTGCTATGCCTGGGTATGGATATAGCTGCTATGGTTATGGCTCTGGCTGCTATGGCTATGGCTATGGCTATGGCTGCTGTGGCTGTGGCTATAGCTGCTATGGTCATGGCTATGGCTGCTATGGCTATGACTATGGCTGCATTAGCCTTGGCTATGGCTATGTCTGCTATGGCTATGGCTATGGCTATGGCTATGGCTATTATGGCTATGGCTGTAGCTGCTATGGCTATGGCTCCGGCTGCTATGGCTATGGATATTGCTATGCCTGGGTATGGATATAGCTGCTATGGTTATGGCTCTGGCTGCTATGGCTATGGCTATGGATGCTATGGCTATGGCTATGGCTGCTGTGGCTGTGGCTATGGCTGCGTCTGCTATGGCTATGGCTATGGCTATGGCTGCTATGGCTGCTATGGCTATGGCTATTGCTGCTATGGCTATGGCTATTGCTGCTATGGCTATGGCTATGGCTATGGCTATGGCTGCTATGGCTGCTATGGCTATGACTATCGCTGCTATAGCTTTGGCTGTGGCTACTATGGCTATGGCTATTGCTGCTATGGCTGTGGCTGTGGCTGCAATGGCTGTGGCTACGGCTATGGCTGCTGTGGCTAATGCTATGGCTGCTATGGCTATGGCTATGGCTACTATGGCTATGGCCATGGCTGCTATGACTATGGCTATGGCTGCTATGGCTGTGGCTTTGGCCATGTCTATGGCTGCTACGGCTATGGATATGGCTGCTATGGCCATGGCTATGGATGCTTTGGCTATGGTTATGGCTACGGCTATGGCTGCTCTGGCTTTGGCTATGGCTGCTGTGGCTATGACTATGGCTACTGTGGCTATGGCTATGACTGCTCACGCTGCTATGGCTATGGCTGTTGTTGCTACGGCTATGGCTATGGCTATGGCCATGACTGCTATGGCCATGGCTATGGCTGCTTTGGCGATGGCTATGACTGTGTCCATGGGTGCTCTGGCTATGGCTATGGCTGCTGTGGCTATGGCTATGACTACGGCTATGGCTGCTACTGTCGCTATGTCTGTGGCCGGTATAGCTATGCCTACGGCTGCTACGACTATGGCTATAACTGCTATGGCTATAGCATTGGCTGCTGTGGCTATGGCTATGGCTCTGGCTGCTATGGCTATGGCTATGGCTGCTATGGCTATGACTATGCCTGCTATGGCTATGGCTAGGCTGCTATGGCTATCGCTATGCGTGGTATTGCTACGGCTATGACTCCTATAGCTATGCCTATGGCTGCTATGGCTGTGGCTATAGATGCTATGGCTATGGCTACGGCTGCTATGGCTATCGCTATGACTGCTATGGCTATGGCTATGGCTGCTTTGGGTATGGCTATAGCTGCTATGGCTATGGCGCTGGCTGCTTTTGGTATGGCTATAGCTGCTATGGCTATAGCATTGGCTGCTGTGGCTATGGCTATGCCTCTGGCTGCTATGGCTATGGCTATGGCTGCTATGGCTATGGCTATGGCTGCTTTGGGTATGGCTATAGCTGCTATGGCTATGGCTCTGGCTGCTATGGCTATGGCTAAGGCTGCTATGGCAGTGGCTATGGTTATGTCTATGGCCGCTATGGCTATGGCTAAGGCTGCTTTGGGTATGGCTATAGCTGCTATGGCTATTGCTCTGGCTGCTATGGCTATGGCTATGGCTATGGCTACTATGGTTATGGCTATAGCTGCTATGGCTATGGCTCTGGCTGCTATGATAATGGCTATGACTGCTATGGCCATGGCTATGGCTGCTTTGGCTATGGCTATGGCTAAGGCTATGACTGCTCCCGCTGCTATGGCTATGGCTATTGTTGCTACGGCTATGGCTATGGCTATGTCTATGGCTGCTTGGGGTATGGCTATATCTGCTATGGCTATGGCTATGGCTGCTATGGCTATGGCTCTGGCTGCTATGGCTATGGCTATGGCTGCTATGGCTATGGCTATGGCTGCTCTGGCTATGGCTATGTCTACTATGGCTATGACTATGGCTGCTATGGCTATGGCTATGCCTGCTATGGCTATGGCAACGGCTGCTATGGCTATGGCTATGGCTGCTTTGGGTATGGCTATAGCTGCTATGGCTATGGCTCTGGCTGCTATGGCTATGGCTAAGGCTGCTATGGCAGTGGCTATGGTCATGTCTATGGCCGCTATGGCTATGGCTATGGCTGCTATGACTATGGCTATGGCTATGGCATCAATAGCTTTGGCTGTGGCTACAATGGCTATGGCTATGGCTGCTATGGCTGCTATGGACATGGCTATTACTACTATGTCTATGGCTGCTATGGCTACGACTATGGCTGCATTAGCTTTGGCTATGGCTATGTCTGCTATGGCTATGTCTGCTATGGCTATGGCTATGGCTATGGCTATTATGGCTATGGCTATAGCTGCTATGGCTATGGCTCCGGCTGCTATGGCTATGGCTATGACGATGGCTGCTATGGCTATGGCTATGCCTGCTATGTCTATGGCAGGTATAGCTATGCCTATGTCTGCTACGGCTATGGCTATAACTGCTATTTCTATGACATTGGCTCCTGTGGCTATGGCTGTGTCTATGGCTGCTATGGCTATGGCTATGGCTACGGCTGCTATGGCTATGGCTATGGCTGCAATGTCCATGGCAATGGCTGCTATGTCTATGGCTGGTATAGCTATGCCTATGGCTGCTACGGCTATGGCTATAGCTGCTATGGCTATCGCTATGACTGCTATGGCTATGGCCATGGCTGGTATGGCTATGGCCATGGCTGCGGCTATGGCTGCTATGGCCGCTATCGCTATGGCTATGCCTGCTATTGCTATCGCTAATGCTGCAATGGCAATGGCTATGGATGCTTTGGCTATGGCTATGGCTACGGCTATGGCTACTATGGCTATGGCTATGACTGCTCACGCTGCTATGGCTATGGCTATTGTTGCTACGGCTATGGCTATGGCTATGGCTATGGCTATGGCTATGGCCATGGCTGCTCTGGCTATGGCTATGGCTGCTGTGGCTATGGCTATGACTACGGCTATGGCTGCTACTGCCGCTATGTCTGTGGCTGGTATAGCTATGCCTATGGCTGCTACGGCTATGGCTACAACTGCTATGGCTATGGCATTGGCTGCTGTGGCTATGGCTATGTCTATGGCTGCTTTGGCTATGGCTATGGCTGCTTTGGGTATGGCTATAGCTGCTGTGGCTATGGCTTTGGCTGCTATGGCTATGGCTATGGCTGCTATGGCTATGGCTATGGTCATGTCTATGGCCGCTATGGCTATGTCTAGGGCTGCTTTGGGTATGGCTATAGCTGCTATGGCTATGCCTCTGGCTGCTATGGCTATGGCTATGGCTGCTATGGCTATGGCTATGGCTGCTTTGGGTATGGCTATAGCTGCTATGGCTATGGCTCTGGCTGCTATGGCTATGGCTAAGGCTGCTATGGCAGTGGCTATGGTCATGTCTATGGCCGCTATGGCTATGGCTAAGGCTGCTTTGGGTATGGCTATAGCTGCTATGGCTATGGCTCTGGCTGCTATGGCTATGGCTATGGCTGCTTTGGCTATGGCTATGGCTATGGCTATGACTGCTCGCGCTGCTATGGCTATGGCTATTGTTGCTACGGCTATGGCTATGGCTATTGCTATGGCTGCTATGGCTATGGCTATGGCTGCTATGACTATGGCTATGGCTGTGGCTATGGCTATGGCTATGGCTATGACAATGGCTGCTATGGCTATGGCTATGCCTGCTATGTCTATGGCTGGTATAGCTATGCCTATGGCTGCTACGGCTATGGCTATAACTGCTATTTCTATGACATTGGCTCCTGTGGCTATGGCAATGTCTATGGCTGCTATGGCTATGGCTATGACTACGGCTGCTATGGCTATGGCTCCTATGGCTATGTCTATGGCTATGGCTGCTACGTCTATGGCTGGTATAGCTATGCGTATGGCTGCTACGGTTATGGCTATAACTGCTATGGCTATGGCATTGGCTGCTCTGGCTATGGCTATAGCTATGCCTGCTCTGGCTATGGCTGCGTCTGCTGTGGCTATGGCTATGGCTATGGCTGCTATGGCTGCTATGGCTATGACTATGGCTGCTATAGCTTTGGCTGTGGCTGCTACGGCTATGGCTATGGCTGCTATGGCTGCTATGGCTATGACTATGGCTGCTATAGCTTTGGCTGTGGCTGCTATGGCTATGGCTATGGCTGCTATGGCTATGGCCATGGCTGGTATGGCTATGGCCATGGCTACGGCTACGGCTGCTATGGCCGCTATGGCTGTGGCTATGGCTGCTATTGCTATCGCTAATGCTGCAATGGCAATGGCTATGCCTACGGCTATGGCTATGGCTGCTATGGCTATGGCTATGGCTGCTATGGCTATGGCTATGGCTGCTGTGGCTGTGGCTATGGCTGCGTCCGCTATGGCTATGGCTATGGCTATGGCTGCTGTGGCTGCTATGGCTATGGCTATTGCTGCTATGGCTACGGCTATGGCTGCTATGGCTGCTATGGCTATGACTAACGCTGCTATAGCTTTGGCTATGGCTGCTATGACTATGGCTATGGCTATGCCTGCTATGGCTATGGCTAGGCTGCTATGGCTATCGCTATGCGTGGTATTGCTACGGCTATGACTCCTATAGCTATGCCTATGGCTGCTATGGCTGTGGCTATGGATGCTATGGCTATGGCTACGGCTGCTATGGCTATCGCTATGACTGCTATGGCTATGGCTATGGCTGCTATGGGTATGGCTATAGCTGCTATGGCTATGGCGCTGGCTGCTTTGGGTATGGCTATAGCTGCTATGGCTATAGCATTGGCTGCTGTGGCTATGGCTATGCCTCTGGCTGCTATGGCTATGGCTATGGCTGCTATGGCTATGGCTATGGCTGCTTTTGGTATGGCTATAGCTGCTATGGCTATGGCTCTGGCTGCTATGGCTATGGCTAAGGCTGCTATGGCAGTGGCTATGGTTATGTCTATGGCCGCTATGGCTACGGCTAAGGCTGCTTTGGGTATGGCTATAGCTGCTATGGCTATGGCTCTGGCTGCTATGGCTATGGCTATGGCTATGGCTACTATGGTTATGGCTATAGCTGCTATGGCTATGGCTCTGGCTGCTATGGCAATGGCTATGACTGCTATGGCCATGGCTATGGCTGCTTTGGCTATGGCTATGGCTAAGGCTATGACTGCTCCCGCTGCTATGGCTATGCCTATTGTTGCTACGGCTATGGCTATGGCTATGTCTATGGCTGCTTGGGGTATGGCTATATCTGCTATGGCTATGGCTATGGCTGCTATGGCTATGGCTCTGGCTGCTATGGCTATGGCTATGGCTGCTATGGCTGTGGCTATGGCTGCTCTGGCTATGGCTATGGCTACTATGGCTATGACTATGGCTGCTATGGCTATGGCTATGCCTGCTATGGCTATGGGTATGGCTGCTATGAATATGGCTACTGCTGCTATGGCTATGGCTATGGCTGCTCTGGCTATGGCTATGGCTGGTATGGCTATGGCCATGGCTACGGCTATGGCTGCTATGGCCGCTATGGCTATGGCTAAGGCTGCTTTGGGTATGGCTATAGCTGCTATGGCTATGGCTCTGGCTGCTATGGCTATGGCTATGGCTATGGCTACTATGGTTATGGCTATAGCTGCTATGGCTATGGCTCTGGCTGCTATGGCAATGGCTATGACTGCTATGGCCATGGCTATGGCTGCTTTGGCTATGGCTATGGCTATGGCTATGACTGCTCCCGCTGCTATGGCTATGGCTATTGTTGCTACGGCTATGGCTATGGCTATGTCTATGGCTGCTTGGGGTATGGCTATAGCTGCTATGGCTATGGCTCTGGCTGCTATGGCTGTGGCTATTGCTGCCATGGATATAGCTATGGCTCCTATGGCTATGGCTATGGCTGCTACGTCTATGGCTGGTATAGCTATGCGTATGACTGCTACGGCTATGGCTATGACTGCTATGGCTATGGCATTGGCTGCTCTGGCTATGGCTATGGCTATGACAATGGCTGCTATGGCTATGGCTATGCCTGCTATGTCTATGGCAGGTATAGCTATGCCTATGTCTGCTACGGCTATGGCTATAACTGCTATTTCTATGACATTGGCTCCTGTGGCTATGGCTATGTCTATGGCTGCTATGGCTATGGCTATGGCTACGGCTGCTATGGCTATGGCTATGGCTGCAATGTCCATGGCAATGGCTGCTATGTCTATGGCTGGTATAGCTATGCTTATGGCTGCTACGGCTATGGCTATAGCTGCTATGGCTATGGCTATGACTGCTATGGCTGTGGCCATGGCTGGTATGGCTATGGCCATGGCTGCGGCTATGGCTGCTATGGCCGCTATGGCTATGGCTATGCCTGCTATTGCTATCGCTAATGCTGCAATGGCAATGGCTATGGATGCTTTGGCTATGGCTATGGCTACGGCTATGGCTACTATGGCTATGGATATGACTGCTCACGCTGCTATGGCTATGGCTATTGTTGCTACGGCTATGGCCATGGCTATGGCTATGTCTATGGCTATGGCCATGGCTGCTCTGGCTATGGCTATGGCTGCTGTGGCTATGGCTATGACTACGGCTATGGCTGCTACTGCCGCTATGTCTGTGGCTGGTACAGCTATGCCTATGGATGCTACGGATATGGCTACAACTGCTATGGCTATGGCATTGGCTGCTGTGGCTATGGCTATGTCTATGGCTGCTTTGGCTATGGCTATGGCTGCTTTGGGTATGGCTATACCTGCTGTGGCCTTGGCTTTGGCTGCTATGGCTATGGCTATGGCTGCTATGGCTATGGCTATGGTCATGTCTATGGCCGCTATGGCTATGTCTAGGGCTGCTTTGGGTATGGCTACAGCTGCTATGGCTATGCCTCTGGCTGCTATGGCTATGGCTACGGCTGCTATGGCTATGGCTATGGCTGCTTTGGGTATGGCTATAGCTGCTATGGCTATGGCTCTGGCTGCTATGGCTATGGCTAAGGCTGCTATGGCAGTGGCTATGGTCATGTCTATGGCCGCTATGGCTATGGCTAAGGCTGCTTTGGGTATGGCTATAGCTGCTATGGCTATGGCTCTGGCTGCTATGGCTATGGCTATGGCTATGGCTACTATGGTTATGGCTATAGCTGCTATGGCCATGGCTCTGGCTGCTATGGCAATGGCAATGACTGCTATGGCCATGGCTATGGCTGCTTTGGCTATGGCTATGGCTATGGCTATGACTGCTCCCGCTGCTATGGCTATGGCTATTGTTGCTACGGCTATGGCTATGGCTATGGCTATGGCTGCTATGGCTATGGCTATGGCTGCTATGACTATGGCTATGGCTGTGGCTATGGCTATGGCTATGGCTATGGCTGCTATGGCTATGGCTATGGCTGCTATGACTATGGCTTGGCTATGGCAGCAATAGCTTTGGCTGTGGCTACAATGGCTGTGGCTATGTCTGCTATGGCTGCTATGGCCATGGCTATTGCTGCTATGTCTATGGCTTCTATGGCTGTGGCTATTGCTGCTATGGATATAGCTATGGCTCCTATGACTATAGCTATGGCTGCTACATCTATGGCTGGTATAGCTATGCGTATGGCTGCTACGGCTATGGCTATAACTGCTATGGCTATGGCATTGGCTGCTATGGCTATGGCTTTGGCCATGTCTATGGCTGCAATGGGTATGGCTAAGGCTGCTATGACCATGGCTATGGCTGCTTTGGCTATGGCTATGACTGCTCTCGCTGCTATGGCTATGGCTATTGTTGCTACGGCTATGGCTATTGCTATGGCTATGGCTGCTATGGCTATGGCTATGGCTGCTATGACTATGGCTATGGCTATGGCAGCAATAGCTTTGGCTGTGGCTACAATGGCTATGGCTATGGCTGCTATGGCTGCTATGGACATGGCTATTACTACTATGTCTATGGCTGCTATGGCTACGACTATGGCTGCATTAGCTTGGGCTATGGCTATGTCTGCTATGGCTATGTCTGCTATGGCTATGGCTATGGCTATGGCTATTATGGCTATGGCTATAGCTGCTATGGCTATGGCTCCGGCTGCTATGGCTATGGCTATGACAATGGCTGCTATGGCTATGGCTATGCCTGCTATGTCTATGGCAGGTATAGCTATGCCTTTGTCTGCTACGGCTATGGCTATAACTGCTATTTCTATGACATTGGCTCCTGTGGCTATGGCCATGTCTATGGCTGCTATGGCTATGGCTATTGTTGCTACGGCTATGGCTATGGCTATTGCTATGACTGCTATGGCTATGGCTATGGCTGCTATGACTATGGCTATGGCTGTGGCTATGGCTATGGCTATGGCTATGGCTGCTATGGCTATGGCTATGGCTGCTATGACTATGGCTATGGCTATGGCAGCAATAGCTTTGGCTGTGGCTACAATGGCTGTGGCTATGGCTGCTATGGCTGCTATGGCCATGGCTATTACTGCTATGTCTATGGCTGCTATGGCTGTTGCTATTGCTGCTATGGATATAGCTATGGCTCCTATGACTATAGCTATGGCTGCTACATCTATGGCTGGTATAGCTATGCGTATGGCTGCTACGGCTATGGCTATAACTGCTATGGCTATGGCATTGGCTGCTATGGCTATGGCTTTGGCCATGTCTATGGCTGCAATGGGTATGGCTAAGGCTGCTATGACCATGGCTATGGCTGCTTTGGCTATGGCTATGACTGCTCTCGCTGCTATGGCTATGGCTATTGTTGCTACGGCTATGGCTATTGCTATGGCCATGACTGCTATGGCCATGGCTATGGCTGCTATGGCCATGGCTATGGCTGCTTTGGCAATGGCTATGGCTGTGGCTATGGCTGCTCTGGCTATGGCTATGGCTGCTGTGGCTATGGCTATGTCAACGGCTATGGCTGCTACTGCCGCTATGTCTGTGGCTGGTATAGCTATGCCCATGGCTACTACGGCTATGGCTATAACTGCTATGGCTATGGCATTGGCTGCTGTGGCTATGGCTATGGCTATGTCTGCTCTGGCTATGGCTATGGCTCCTATGGCTATGTCAATGGCTATGGCTGCTACGTCTATGGCTGGTATAGCTATGCGTATGGCTGCTACGGTTATGGCTATAACTGCTATGGCTATGGCATTGGCTGCTCTGGCTATGGCTATAGCTATGCCTGCTCTGGCTATGGCTGCGTCTGCTATGGCTATGGCTATGGCTATGGCTGCTATGGCTGCTATGGCTATGACTATGGCTGCTATAGCTTTGACTGTGGCTGCTATGGCTATGGCTATGGCTGCTATGGCTGCTATGGCTATGACTATGGCTGCTATAGCTTTGGCTGTGGCTGCTATGGCTATGGCTATGGCTGCTATGGCTATGGCCATGGCTGCGGCTGCGGCTGCTATGGCCGCTATGGCTGTGGCTATGGCTGCTATTGCTATCGCTAATGCTGCAATGGCAATGGCTATGCCTACGGCTATGGCTATGGCTGCTATGGCTATGACTATGGCTGCTCTGGCTATGGCTATGGCCATGGCTGCTATGGCTATGGCTATGGCTGCTATGGCTATGGCTAAGGCTGCTATGGCTATGGCTATGGCTGCTGTGGCTGTGGCTATGGCTGCGTCTGCTATGGCTATGGCTATGGCTATGGCTGCTATGGCTGCTATGGCTATGACTATCGCTGCAATAGCTTTTGCTGTGGCTGCTATGGCTATTGATATTGCTGCTATGGCTGTGGCTGTGGCTGCAATGGCTGTGGCTATGTCTATGGCTGCTATGGCTATGGCTATGGCTGCTGTGGCTGTGGCTATGGCTGCGTCCGCTATGGCTATGGCTATGGCTATGGCTGCTATGGCTGCTATGGCTATGGCTATTGCTGCTATGGCTACGGCTAAGGCTGCTATGGCTGCTATGGCTATGACTAACTCTGCTATAGCTTTGGCTATGGCTGCTATGACTATGGCTATGGCTATGCCTGCTATGGCTATGGCTAGGCTGCTATGGCTATCGCTATGCGTGGTATTGCTACGGCTATGACTCCTATAGCTATGCCTATGGCTGCTATGGCTGTGGCTATGGATGCTATGGCTATGGCTACGGCTGCTATGGCTATCGCTATGACTGCTATGGCTATGGCTATGGCTGCTTTGGGTATGGCTATAGCTGCTATGGCTATGCCGCTGGCTGCTTTGGGTATGGCTATAGCTGCTATGGCTATAGCATTGGCTGCTGTGGCTATGGCTATGCCCCTGGCTGCTATGGCTATGGCTATGGCTGCTATGGCTATGGCTATGGCTGCTTTGGGTATGGCTATAGCTGCTATGGCTATGGCTCTGGCTGCTATGGCTATGGCTAAGGCTGCTATGGCAGTGGCTATGGTTATGTCAATGGCCGCTATGGCTATGTCTAAGGCTGCTTTGGGTATGGCTATAGCTGCTATGGCTATGGCTCTGGCTGCTGTGGCTATGGCTATGGCTATGGCTACTATGGTTATGGCTATAGCTGCTATGGCTATGGCTCTGGCTGCTATGGCAATGGCTATGACTGCTATGGCAATGGCTATGGCTGCTTTGGCTATGGCTATGGCTATGGCTATGACTGCTCCCGCTGCTATGGCTATGGCTATTGTTGCTACGGCTATGGCTATGGCTATGTCTATGGCTGCTTGGGGTATGGCTATATCTGCTATGGCTATGGCTATGGCTGCTATGGCTATGGCTCTGGCTGCTATGGCTATGGCTATGGCTGCTATGGCTATGGCTATGGCTGCTCTGGCTATGGCTATGGCTACTATGGCTATGACTATGGCTGCTGTGGCTATGGCTATGCCTGCTATGGCTATGGCTATGGCTGCTATGAATATGGCTACTGCTGCTATGGCTATGGCTATGGCTGCTCTGGCTATGGCTATGGCTGGTATGGCTATGGCCATGGCTACGGCTATGGCTGCTATGGCCGCTATGGCTATGGCTAAGGCTGCTTTGGGTATGGCTATAGCTGCTATGGCTATGGCTCTGGCTGCTATGGCTATGGCTATGGCTATGGCTACTATGGTTATGGCTATAGCTGCTATGGCTATGGCTCTGGCTGCTATGGCAATGGCTATGACTGCTATGGCCATGGCTATGGCTGCTTTGGCTATGGCTATGGCTATGGCTATGACTGCTCCCGCTGCTATGGCTATGGCTATTGTTGCTACGACTATGGCTATGGCTATGTCTATGGCTGCTTGGGGTATGGCTATAGCTGCTATGGCTATGGCTCTGGCTGCTATGGCTGTGGCTATTGCTGCCATGGATATAGCTATGGCTCCTATGGCTATGGCTATGGCTGCTACGTCTATGGCTGGTATAGCTATGCGTATGACTGCTACGGCTATGGCTATAACTGCTATGGCTATGGCATTGGCTGCTCTGGCTATGGCTATGGCTATGACAATGGCTGCTATGGCTATGGCTATGCCTGCTATGTCTATGGCAGGTATAGCTATGCCTATGTCTGCTACGGCTATGGCTATAACTGCTATTTCTATGACATTGGCTCCTGTGGCTATGGCTATGTCTATGGCTGCCATGGCTATGGCTATGGCTACGGCTGCTATGGCTATGGCTATGGCTGCAATGTCCATGGCAATGGCTGCTATGTCTATGGCTGGTATAGCTATGCCTATGGCTGCTGCTGCTATGGCTATGGCTATGGCTGCTCTGGCTATGGCTATGGCTGGTATGGCTATGGCCATGGCTGCTATGACTATGGCTATGACTGCTATGGCTATGGATTTGGCCATGTCTATGGCTGCTATGGCTATGGCTAAGGCTGCTATGGCCATGGCTATGGATGCTTTGGCTATGGCTATGATTACGGCTATGGCTGCTCTGGCTATGGCTATGGCTGCTGTGGCTATGACTATGGCTACTATTTCTATGGCTATGACTGCTCTCGCTGCTATGACTATGGCTATTGTTGCTACGGCTATGGCTATGGCTATGGCTATGACTGCTATGGCTATGGTTATGGCTGCTATGGCTATGGCTATGGCTGCTATGACTATGGCTATTGCTATGGCAGCAATAGCATTGGCTGTGGCTACAATGGCTATGGCTATGGCTGCTATGGCTATGGCTATGGCTGCTATGGCTATTGCTATGGCTGCTATGTCTGTGGCTGGTATAGCTATGGCTATGGCTGCTCTGGCTATGGCTATGGCTGGTATGGCTATGGCCATGGCTAGGGCTATGGATGCTATGGCCGCTATGGCTATGGCTATGCCTGCTATGGCTATGGCCATGGCTGGTATGGCTATGGCCATGGCTGCGGCTATGGCTGCTATGGCCGCTATGGCTATGGCTATGCCTGCTATTGCTATCGCTATGAGTGCTATGGCTATGGCTATGGCTGCTATGGCTATGGCCAAGGCTGCTATGGCTATGGCTCTGGCTGCTATGGCTGTGGCTATTGCTGCTATGGATATAGCTATGGCTCCTATGGCTATGGCAATGGCTGCTGCGTTTATGGCTGGTATAGCTATGCATATGGCTGCTACGGCTATGGCTATAACTGCTATTTCTATGACATTGGCTCCTGTGGCTATGGCAATGTCTATGGCTGCTATGGCTATGGCTATGACTACGGCTGCTATGGCTATGGCTATGGCTGCATTGTCCATGGCAATGGCTGCTATGTCTATGGCTGGTATAGCTATGCCTATGGCTGCTACGGCTATGGCTATAACTGCTATGGCTATGGCTATGACTGCTATGGCTATGGCCATGGCTGGTATGGCTATGGCCATGGCTGCGGCTATGGCTGCTATGGCCGCTATGGCTATGGCTATGCCTGCTATTGCTATCGCTATGAGTTCTATGGCTATGGCTATGGCTGCTATGGCTATGGCCAAGGCTGCTATGGCCATGGCTATGGATGCTTTGGCTATGGCTATGGCTACGGCTATGGCTGCTCTGGCTATGTCTATGGCAGCTGTGGCTATGGCTATGGCTGCTATGGCTATGGCTATGACTGCTCACGCTGCTATGGCTATGGCTATTGTTGCTACGGCTATGGCTATGGCTATGGCCATGACTGCTATGGCCATGGCTATGGCTGCTTTGGCGATGGCTATGACTGTGTCCATGGCTGCTCTGGCTATGGCTATGGCTGCTGTGGCTATGGCTATGACTACGGCTATGGCTGCTACTGTCGCTATGTCTGTGGCCGGTATAGCTATGCCTACGGCTGCTACGACTATGGCTATAACTGCTATGGCTATAGCATTGGCTGCTGTGGCTATGGCTATGGCTCTGGCTGCTATGGCTATGCCTATGGCTGCTATGGCTATGACTATGGCTGCTTTGGGTATGGCTATAGCTGCTGCGGCTATGGCTCTGGCTGCTATGGCTATGGCTATGGCAGCTATGGCTATGGTTATGGTCATGTCTATGGCCGCTATGGCTATGGCTAAGGCTGCTTTGGGTATGGCTATAGCTGCTATGGCTATGGCTCTGGCAGCTATGGCTATGGCTATGGCTGCTATGGCTATGGCTTTGGCCATGTCTATGGCTGCTATGGCCATGGCTATGTCTGCTCTGGCTATGGCTATGGCTCCTATGGCTATGTCTATGGCTATGGCTGCTACGTCTATGGCTGGTATAGCTATGCGTATGGCTGCTACGGTTATGGCTATAACTGCTATGGCTATGGCATTGGCTGCTGTGGCTATGGCTATAGCTATGCCTGCTCTGGCTATGGCTGCGTCTGCTATGGCTATGGCTATGGCTATGGCTGCTATGGCTGCTATGGCTATGACTATGGCTGCTATAGCTTTGGCTGTGGCTGCTATGGCTATGGCTATGGCTGCTATGGCTGCTATGGCTATGACTATGGCTGCTATAGCTTTGGCTGTGGCTGCTATGGCTATGGCTATGGCTGCTGTGGCTATGGCCATTGCTGGTATGGCTATGGCCATGGCTACGGCTACGGCTGCTATGGCCGCTATGGCTGTGGCTATGGCTGCTATTGCTATCGCTAATGCTGCAATGGCAATGGCTATGCCTACGGCTATGGCTATGGCTGCTATGGCTATGGCTATGGCTGCTCTGGCTATGGCTATGGCCATGGCTGCTATGGCTATGGCTATGGCTGCTATGGCTATGGCTATGGCTGCTATGGCTATGGCTATGGCTGCTGTGGCTGTGGCTCTGGCTGCGTCTGCTATGGCTATTGCTATGGCTATGGCTGCTATGGCTGCTATGGCTATGACTATCGCTGCCATAGCTTTTGCTGTGGCTGCTATGGCTATGGATATTGCTGCTATGGCTGTGGCTGTGGCTGCAATGGCTGTGGCTATGTCTATGGCTGCTATGGCTATGGCTATGGCTGCTGTGGCTGTGGCTATGGCTGCGTCCGCTATGGCTATGGCTATGGCTATGACTGCTATGGCTGCTATGGCTATGGCTATTGCTGCTATGGCTACGGCTATTGCTGCTATGGCTGCTATGGCTATGACTAACGCTGCTATAGCTTTGGCTATGGCTGCTATGACTATGGCTATGGCTATGCCTGCTATGGCTATGGCTAGGCTGCTATGGCTATCGCTATGCGTGGTATTGCTACGGCTATGACTCCTATAGCTATGCCTATGGCTGCTATGGCTGTGGCTATGGATGCTATGGCTATGGCTACGGCTGCTATGGCTATCGCTATGACTGCTATGGCTATGGCTATGGCTGCTTTGGGTATGGCTATAGCTGCTATGGCTATGGCGCTGGCTGCTTTGGGTATGGCTATATCTGCTATGGCTATAGCATTGGCTGCTGTGGCTATGGCTATGCCTCTGGCTGCTATGGCTATGGCTATGGCTGCTATGGCTATGGCTATGGCTGCTTTGGGTATGGCTATAGCTGCTATGGCTATGGCTCTGGCTGCTATGGCTATGGCTAAGGCTGCTATGGCAGTGGCTATGGTTATGTCTATGGCCGCTATGGCTATGGCTAAGGCTGCTTTGGGTATGGCTATAGCTGCTATGGCTATGGCTCTGGCTGCTATGGCTATGGCTATGGCTATGGCTACTATGGTTATGGCTATAGCTGCTATGGCTATGGCTCTGGCTGCTATGGCAATGGCTATGACTGCTATGGCTATGGCTTTGGCCATGTCTATGGCTGCTATGGCCATGGATATGGCTGCTTTGGCTATGGCTATGGCTGTGGCTATGGCTGCTCTGGCTATGGCTATGGCTGCTGTGGCTATGGCTATGACAACGGCTATGGCTGCTACTGCCGCTATGTCTGTGGCTGGTATAGCTATGCCAATGGCTGCTACGGCTATGGCTATAACTGCTATGGCTATGGCATTGGCTGCTGTGGCTATGGCTATGGCTATGTCTGCTCTGGCTATGGCTATGGCTGCTATGGCTATGTCTATGGCTATGGCTGCTACGTCTATGGCTGGTATAGCTATGCGTATGGCTGCTACGGTTATGGCTATAACTGCTATGGCTATGGCATTGGCTGCTCTGGCTATGGCTATGGCTGTGCCTGCTCTGGCTATGTCTGCGTCTGCTATGGCTATGGCTATGGCTATGGCTGCTATGGCTGCTATGGCTATGACTATCGCTGCTATAGCTTTTGCTGTGGCTGCTATGGCTATGGCTATTGCTGCTATGGCTGTGGCTGTGGCTGCAATGGCTGTGGCTATGGCTATGGCTGCGATGGCTATGGCTATGGCTGCTATGGCTATGGCTCTGGCTGCTATGGCTATGGCTATGGCTGCTATGGCTGTGGCTATGGCTGCTCTGGCTATGGCTATGGCTACTATGGCTATGACTATGGCTGCTATGGCTATGGCTATGCCTGCTATGGCTATGGGTATGGCTGCTATGAATATGGCTACTGCTGCTATGGCTATGGCTATGGCTGCTCTGGCTATGGCTATGGCTGGTATGGCTATGGCCATGGCTACGGCTATGGCTGCTATGGCCGCTATGGCTATGGCTAAGGCTGCTTTGGGTATGGCTATAGCTGCTATGGCTATGGCTCTGGCTGCTATGGCTATGGCTATGGCTATGGCTACTATGGTTATGGCTATAGCTGCTATGGCTATGGCTCTGGCTGCTATGGCAATGGCTATGACTGCTATGGCCATGGCTATGGCTGCTTTGGCTATGACTATGGCTATGGCTATGACTGCTCTCGCTGCTATGGCTATGGCTATTGTTGCTACGGCTATGGCTATTGCTATGGCTATGGCTGCTATGGCTATGGCTATGGCTGCTATGACTATGGCTATGGCTATGGCAGCAATAGCTTTGGCTGTGGCTACAATGGCTATGGCTATGGCTGCTATGGCTGCTATGGACATGGCTATTACTACTATGTCTATGGCTGCTATTGCTACGACTATGGCTGCATTAGCTTTGGCTATGGCTATGTCTGCTATGGCTATGTCTGCTATGGCTATGGCTATGGCTATGGCTATTATGGCTATGGCTATAGCTGCTATGGCTATGGCTCCGGCTGCTATGGCTATGGCTATGACAATGGCTGCTATGGCTATGGCTATGCCTGCTATGTCTATGGCAGGTATAGCTATGCCTATGTCTGCTACGGCTATGGCTATAACTGCTATTTCTATGACATTGGCTCCTGTGGCTATTGCTATGGCCATGACTGCTATGGCCATGGCTATGGCTGCTATGGCCATGGCTATGGCTGCTTTGGCTATGGCTATGGCTGTGGCTATGGCTGCTCTGGCTATGGCTATGGCTGCTGTGGCTATGGCTATGACAACTGCTATGGCTGCTACTGCCGCTATGTCTGTGGCTGGTATAGCTATGCCCATGGCTACTACGGCTATGGCTAAAACTGCTATGGCTATGGCATTGGCTGCTGTGGCTATGGCTATGGCTATGTCTGCTCTGGCTATGGCTATGGCTCCTATGGCTATGTCTATGGCTATGGCTGCTACGTCTATGGCTGGTATAGCTATGCGTATGGCTGCTACGGTTATGGCTATAACTGCTATGGCTATGGCATTGGCTGCTCTGGCTATGGCTATAGCTATGCCTGCTCTGGCTATGGCTGCGTCTGCTATGGCTATGGCTATGGCTATGGCTGCTATGGCTGCTATGGCTATGACTATGGCTGCTATAGCTTTGACTGTGGCTGCTATGGCTATGGCTATGGCTGCTATGGCTGCTATGGCTATGACTATGGCTGCTATAGCTTTGGCTGTGGCTGCTATGGCTATGGCTATGGCTGCTATGGCTATGGCCATGGCTGGTATGGCTATGGCCATGGCTACGGCTACGGCTGCTATGGCCGCTATGGCTGTGGCTATGGCTGCTATTGCTATCGCTAATGCTGCAATGGCAATGGCCATGCCTACGGCTATGGCTATGGCTGCTATGGCTATGGCTATGGCTGCTCTGGCTATGGCTATGGCCATGGCTGCTATGGCTATGGCTATGGCTGCTATGGCTATGGCTATGGCTGCTATGGCTATGGCTATGGCTGCTGTGGCTGTGGCTATTGCTGCGTCTGCTATGGCTATGGCTATGGCTATGGCTGCTATGGCTGCTATGGCTATGACTATCGCTGCCATAGCTTTTGCTGTGGCTGCTATGGCTATGGATATTGCTGCTATGGCTGTGGCTGTGGCTGCAATGGCTGTGGCTATGTCTATGGCTGCTATGGCTATGGCTATGGCTGCTGTGGCTGTGGCTATGGCTGCGTCCGCTATGGCTATGGCTATGGCTATGTCTGCTATGGCTGCTATGGCTATGGCTATTGCTGCTATGGCTACGGCTAAGGCTGCTATGGCTGCTATGGCTATGACTAACGCTGCTATAGCTTTGGCTATGGCTGCTATGACTATGGCTATGGCTATGCCTGCTATGGCTATGGCTAGGTTGCTATGGCTATCGCTATGCGTGGTATTGCTACGGCTATGACTCCTATAGCTATGCCTATGGCTGCTATGGCTGTGGCTATGGATGCTATGGCTATGGCTACGGCTGCTATGGCTATCGCTATGACTGCTATGGCTATGGCTATGGCTGCTTTGGGTATGGCTATAGCTGCTATGGCTATGGCGCTGGCTGCTTTGGGTATGGCTATATCTGCTATGGCTATAGCATTGGCTGCTGTGGCTATGGCTATGCCTCTGGCTGCTATGGCTATGGCTATGGCTGCTATGGCTATGGCTATGGCTGCTTTGGGTATGGCTATAGCTGCTATGGCTATGGCTCTGGCTGCTATGGCTATGGCTAAGGCTGCTATGGCAGTGGCTATGGTTATGTCTATGGCCGCTATGGCTATGGCTAAGGCTGCTTTGGGTATGGCTATAGCTGCTATGGCTATGGCTCTGGCTGCTATGGCTATGGCTATGGCTATGGCTACTATGGTTATGGCTATAGCTGCTATGGCTATGGCTCTGGCTGCTATGGCAATGGCTATGACTGCTATGGCTATGGCTTTGGCCATGTCTATGGCTGCTATGGCCATGGATATGGCTGCTTTGGCTATGGCTATGGCTGTGGCTATGGCTGCTCTGGCTATGGCTATGGCTGCTGTGGCTATGGCTATGACAACGGCTATGGCTGCTACTGCCGCTATGTCTGTGGCTGGTATAGCTATGCCAATGGCTGCTACGGCTATGGCTATAACTGCTATGGCTATGGCATTGGCTGCTGTGGCTATGGCTATGGCTATGTCTGCTCTGGCTATGGCTATGGCTGCTATGGCTATGTCTATGGCTATGGCTGCTACGTCTATGGCTGGTATAGCTATGCGTATGGCTGCTACGGTTATGGCTATAACTGCTATGGCTATGGCATTGGCTGCTCTGGCTATGGCTATGGCTGTGCCTGCTCTGGCTATGTCTGCGTCTGCTATGGCTATGGCTATGGCTATGGCTGCTATGGCTGCTATGGCTATGACTATCGCTGCTATAGCTTTTGCTGTGGCTGCTATGGCTATGGCTATTGCTGCTATGGCTGTGGCTGTGGCTGCAATGGCTGTGGCTATGGCTATGGCTGCGATGGCTATGGCTATGGCTGCTATGGCTATGGCTCTGGCTGCTATGGCTATGGCTATGGCTGCTATGGCTGTGGCTATGGCTGCTCTGGCTATGGCTATGGCTACTATGGCTATGACTATGGCTGCTATGGCTATGGCTATGCCTGTTATGGCTATGGGTATGGCTGCTATGAATATGGCTACTGCTGCTATGGCTATGGCTATGGCTGCTCTGGCTATGGCTATGGCTGGTATGGCTATGGCCATGGCTACGGCTATGGCTGCTATGGCCGCTATGGCTATGGCTAAGGCTGCTTTGGGTATGGCTATAGCTGCTATGGCTATGGCTCTGGCTGCTATGGCTATGGCTATGGCTATGGCTACTATGGTTATGGCTATAGCTGCTATGGCTATGGCTCTGGCTGCTATGGCAATGGCTATGACTGCTATGGCCATGGCTATGGCTGCTTTGGCTATGACTATGGCTATGGCTATGACTGCTCTCGCTGCTATGGCTATGGCTATTGTTGCTACGGCTATGGCTATTGCTATGGCTATGGCTGCTATGGCTATGGCTATGGCTGCTATGACTATGGCTATGGCTATGGCAGCAATAGCTTTGGCTGTGGCTACAATGGCTAAGGCTATGGCTGCTATGGCTGCTATGGACATGGCTATTACTACTATGTCTATGGCTGCTATTGCTACGACTATGGCTGCATTAGCTTTGGCTATGGCTATGTCTGCTATGGCTATGTCTGCTATGGCTATGGCTATGGCTATGGCTATTATGGCTATGGCTATAGCTGCTATGGCTATGGCTCCGGCTGCTATGGCTATGGCTATGACAATGGCTGCTATGGCTATGGCTATGCCTGCTATGTCTATGGCAGGTATAGCTATGCCTATGTCTGCTACGGCTATGGCTATAACTGCTATTTCTATGACATTGGCTCCTGTGGCTATTGCTATGGCCATGACTGCTATGGCCATGGCTATGGCTGCTATGGCCATGGCTATGGCTGCTTTGGCTATGGCTATGGCTGTGGCTATGGCTGCTCTGGCTATGGCTATGGCTGCTGTGGCTATGGCTATGACAACTGCTATGGCTGCTACTGCCGCTATGTCTGTGGCTGGTATAGCTATGCCCATGGCTACTACGGCTATGGCTAAAACTGCTATGGCTATGGCATTGGCTGCTGTGGCTATGGCTATGGCTATGTCTGCTCTGGCTATGGCTATGGCTCCTATGGCTATGTCTATGGCTATGGCTGCTACGTCTATGGCTGGTATAGCTATGCGTATGGCTGCTACGGTTATGGCTATAACTGCTATGGCTATGGCATTGGCTGCTCTGGCTATGGCTATAGCTATGCCTGCTCTGGCTATGGCTGCGTCTGCTATGGCTATGGCTATGGCTATGGCTGCTATGGCTGCTATGGCTATGACTATGGCTGCTATAGCTTTGACTGTGGCTGCTATGGCTATGGCTATGGCTGCTATGGCTGCTATGGCTATGACTATGGCTGCTATAGCTTTGGCTGTGGCTGCTATGGCTATGGCTATGGCTGCTATGGCTATGGCCATGGCTGGTATGGCTATGGCCATGGCTACGGCTACGGCTGCTATGGCCGCTATGGCTGTGGCTATGGCTGCTATTGCTATCGCTAATGCTGCAATGGCAATGGCTATGCCTACGGCTATGGCTATGGCTGCTATGGCTATGGCTATGGCTGCTCTGGCTATGGCTATGGCCATGGCTGCTATGGCTATGGCTATGGCTGCTATGGCTATGGCTATGGCTGCTATGGCTATGGCTATGGCTGCTGTGGCTGTGGCTATTGCTGCGTCTGCTATGGCTATGGCTATGGCTATGGCTGCTATGGCTGCTATGGCTATGACTATCGCTGCCATAGCTTTTGCTGTGGCTGCTATGGCTATGGATATTGCTGCTATGGCTGTGGCTGTGGCTGCAATGGCTGTGGCTATGTCTATGGCTGCTATGGCTATGGCTATGGCTGCTGTGGCTGTGGCTATGGCTGCGTCCGCTATGGCTATGGCTATGGCTATGTCTGCTATGGCTGCTATGGCTATGGCTATTGCTGCTATGGCTACGGCTAAGGCTGCTATGGCTGCTATGGCTATGACTAACGCTGCTATAGCTTTGGCTATGGCTGCTATGACTATGGCTATGGCTATGCCTGCTATGGCTATGGCTAGGTTGCTATGGCTATCGCTATGCGTGGTATTGCTACGGCTATGACTCCTATAGCTATGCCTATGGCTGCTATGGCTGTGGCTATGGATGCTATGGCTATGGCTACGGCTGCTATGGCTATCGCTATGACTGCTATGGCTATGGCTATGGCTGCTTTGGGTATGGCTATAGCTGCTATGGCTATGGCGCTGGCTGCTTTGGGTATGGCTATAGCTGCTATGGCTATAGCATTGGCTGCTGTGGCTATGGCTATGCCTCTGGCTGCGTCTGCTGTGGCTATGGCTATGGCTATGGCTGCTATGGCTGCTATGGCTATGACTATGGCTGCTATAGCTTTGGCTGTGACTGCTATGGCTATGGCTATGGCTGCTGTGGCTATGGCCATGGCTGGTATGGCTATGGCCATGGCTACGGCTACGTCTGCTATGGCCGCTATGGCTGTGGCTATGGCTGCTATTGCTATCGCTAATGCTGCAATGGCAATGGCTATGCCTACGGCTATGGCTATGGCTGCTATGGCTATGGCTATGGCTGCTGTGGCTATGGCCATGGCTGGTATGGCTATGGCCATGGCTACGGCTACGGCTGCTATGGCCGCTATGGCTGTGGCTATGGCTGCTATTGCTATCGCTAATGCTGCAATGGCAATGGCTATGCCTACGGCTATGGCTATGGCTGCTATGGCTATGGCTATGGCTGCTCTGGCTATGGCTATGGCCATGGCTGCTATGGCTATGGCTATGGCTGCTATGGCTATGGCTATGGCTGCTATGGCTATGGCTATGGCTGCTGTGGCTGTGGCTATGGCTGCGTCTGCTATGGCTATTGCTATGGCTATGGCTGCTATGGCTGCTATGGCTATGACTATCGCTGCCATAGCTTTTGCTGTGGCTGCTATGGCTATGGATATTGCTGCTATGGCTGTGGCTGTGGCTGCAATGGCTGTGGCTATGTCTATGGCTGCTATGGCTATGGCTATGGCTGCTGTGGCTGTGGCTATGGCTGCGTCCGCTATGGCTATGGCTATGGCTATGGCTGCTATGGCTGCTATGGCTATGGCTATTGCTGCTATGGCTACGGCTATGGCTGCTATGGCTGCTATGGCTATGACTAACGCTGCTATAGCTTTGGCTATGGCTGCTATGACTATGGCTATGGCTATGCCTGCTATGGCTATGGCTATGGCTGCTTTGGGTATGGCTATAGCTGCTATGGCTATGGCGCTGGCTGCTTTGGGTATGGCTATATCTGCTATGGCTATAGCATTGGCTGCTGTGGCTATGGCTATGCCTCTGGCTGCTATGGCTATGGCTATGGCTGCTATGGCTATGGCTATGGCTGCTTTGGGTATGGCTATAGCTGCTATGGCTATGGCTCTGGCTGCTATGGCTATGGCTAAGGCTGCTATGGCAGTGGCTATGGTTATGTCTATGGCCGCTATGGCTATGGCTAAGGCTGCTTTGGGTATGGCTATAGCTGCTATGGCTATGGCTCTGGCTGCTATGGCCATGGCTATATCTGCTTTGGCTATGGCTATGGCTATGGCTATGGCTGCTACTGCCGCTATGTCTGTGGCTGGTATAGCTATGCCAATGGCTGCTACGGCTATGGCTATAACTGCTATGGCTATGGCATTGGCTGCTGTGGCTATGGCTATGGCTATGTCTGCTCTGGCTATGGCTATGGCTGCTATGGCTATGTCTATGGCTATGGCTGCTACGTCTATGGCTGGTATAGCTATGCGTATGGCTGCTACGGTTATGGCTATAACTGCTATGGCTATGGCATTGGCTGCTCTGGCTATGGCTATGGCTGTGCCTGCTCTGGCTATGTCTGCGTCTGCTATGGCTACGGCTATGGCTATGGCTGCTATGGCTGCTATGGCTATGACTATCGCTGCTATAGCTTTTGCTGTGGCTGCTATGGCTATGGCTATTGCTGCTATGGCTGTGGCTGTGGCTGCAATGGCTGTGGCTATGGCTATGGCTGCGATGGCTATGGCTATGGCTGCTATGGCTATGGCTCTGGCTGCTATGGCTATGGCTATGGCTGCTATGGCTGTGGCTATGGCTGCTCTGGCTATGGCTATGGCTACTATGGCTATGACTATGGCTGCTATGGCTATGGCTATGCCTGCTATGGCTATGGGTATGGCTGCTATGAATATGGCTACTGCTGCTATGGCTATGGCTATGGCTGCTCTGGCTATGGCTATGGCTGGTATGGCTATGGCCATGGCTACGGCTATGGCTGCTATGGCCGCTATGGCTATGGCTAAGGCTGCTTTGGGTATGGCTATAGCTGCTATGGCTATGGCTCTGGCTGCTATGGCTATGGCTATGGCTATGGCTACTATGGTTATGGCTATAGCTGCTATGGCTATGGCTCTGGCTGCTATGGCAATGGCTATGACTGCTATGGCCATGGCTATGGCTGCTTTGGCTATGGCTATGGCTATGGCTATGACTGCTCCCGCTGCTATGGCTATGGCTATTGTTGCTACGGCTATGGCTATGGCTATGTCTATGGCTGCTTGGGGTATGGCTATAGCTGCTATGGCTATGGCTCTGGCTGCTATGGCTGTGGCTATTGCTGCCATGGATATAGCTATGGCTCCTATGGCTATGGCTATGGCTGCTACGTCTATGGCTGGTATAGCTATGCGTATGACTGCTACGGCTATGGCTATGACTGCTATGGCTATGGCATTGGCTGCTCTGGCTATGGCTATGGCTACGACAATGGCTGCTATGGCTATGGCTATGCCTGCTATGTCTATGGCAGGTATAGCTATGCCTATGTCTGCTACGGCTATGGCTATAACTGCTATTTCTATGACATTGGCTCCTGTGGCTATGGCTATGTCTATGGCTGCTATGGCTATGGCTATGGCTATGACTGCTCCCGCTGCTATGGCTATGGCTATTGTTGCTACGGCTATGGCTATGGCTATGGCTATGGCTGCTATGGCTATGGCTATGGCTGCTATGACTATGGCTATGGCTGTGGCTATGGCTATGGCTATGGCTATGGCTGCTATGGCTATGGCTATGGCTGCTATGACTATGGCTTGGCTATGGCAGCAATAGCTTTGGCTGTGGCTACAATGGCTGTGGCTATGGCTGCTATGGCTGCTATGGCCATGGCTATTACTGCTATGTCTATGGCTGCTATGGCTGTGGCTATTGCTGCTATGGATATAGCTATGGCTCCTATGACTATAGCTATGGCTGCTACATCTATGGCTGGTATAGCTATGCGTATGGCTGCTACGGCTATGGCTATAACTGCTATGGCTATGGCATTGGCTGCTATGGCTATGGCTTTGGCCATGTCTATGGCTGCAATGGGTATGGCTAAGGCTGCTATGACCATGGCTATGGCTGCTTTGGCTATGGCTATGACTGCTCTCGCTGCTATGGCTATGGCTATTGTTGCTACGGCTATGGCTATTGCTGTGTCTATGGCTGCTATGGCTATGGCTATGGCTGCTATGACTATGGCTATGGCTATGGCAGCAATAGCTTTGGCTGTGGCTACAATGGCTATGGCTATGGCTGCTATGGCTGCTATGGACATGGCTATTACTACTATGTCTATGGCTGCTATGGCTACGACTATGGCTGCATTAGCTTTGGCTATGGCTATGTCTGCTATGGCTATGTCTGCTATGGCTATGGCTATGGCTATGGCTATTATGGCTATGGCTATAGCTGCTATGGCTATGGCTCCGGCTGCTATGGCTATGGCTATGACAATGGCTGCTATGGCTATGGCTATGCCTGCTATGTCTATGGCAGGTATAGCTATGCCTATGTCTGCTACGGCTATGGCTATAACTGCTATTTCTATGACATTGGCTCCTGTGGCTATGGCTATGTCTATGGCTGCTATGGCTATGGCTATTGTTGCTACGGCTATGGCTATGGCTATTGCTATGACTGCTATGGCTATGGCTATGGCTGCTATGACTATGGCTATGGCTGTGGCTATGGCTATGGCTATGGCTATGGCTGCTATGGCTATGGCTATGGCTGCTATGACTATGGCTATGGCTATGGCAGCAATAGCTTTGGCTGTGGCTACAATGGCTGTGGCTATGGCTGCTATGGCTGCTATGGCCATGGCTATTACTGCTATGTCTATGGCTGCTATGGCTGTGGCTATTGCTGCTATGGATATAGCTATGGCTCCTATGACTATAGCTATGGCTGCTACATCTATGGCTGGTATAGCTATGCGTATGGCTGCTACGGCTATGGCTATAACTGCTATGGCTATGGCATTGGCTGCTATGGCTATGGCTTTGGCCATGTCTATGGCTGCAATGGGTATGGCTAAGGCTGCTATGACCATGGCTATGGCTGCTTTGGCTATGGCTATGACTGCTCTCGCTGCTATGGCTATGGCTATTGTTGCTACGGCTATGGCTATTGCTATGGCCATGACTGCTATGGCCATGGCTATGGCTGCTATGGCCATGGCTATGGCTGCTTTGGCTATGGCTATGGCTGTGGCTATGGCTGCTCTGGCTATGGCTATGGCTGCTGTGGCTATGGCTATGACAACGGCTATGGCTGCTACTGCCGCTATGTCTGTGGCTGGTATAGCTATGCCCATGGCTACTACTTCTATGGCTATAACTGCTATGGCTATGGCATTGGCTGCTGTGGCTATGGCTATGGCTATGTCTGCTCTGGCTATGGCTATGGCTCCTATGGCTATGTCTATGGCTATGGCTGCTACGTCTATGGCTGGTATAGCTATGCGTATGGCTGCTACGGTTATGGCTATAACTGCTATGGCTATGGCATTGGCTGCTCTGGCTATGGCTATAGCTATGCCTGCTCTGGCTATGGCTGCGTCTGCTATGGCTATGGCTATGGCTATGGCTGCTATGGCTGCTATGGCTATGACTATGGCTGCTATAGCTTTGACTGTGGCTGCTATGGCTATGGCTATGGCTGCTATGGCTGCTATGGCTATGACTATGGCTGCTATAGCTTTGGCTGTGGCTGCTATGGCTATGGCTATGGCTGCTATGGCTATGGCCATGGCTGGTATGGCTATGGCCATGGCTACGGCTACGGCTGCTATGGCCGCTATGGCTGTGGCTATGGCTGCTATTGCTATCGCTAATGCTGCAATGGCAATGGCTATGCCTACGGCTATGGCTATGGATGCTATGGCTATGGCTATGGCTGCTATGGCTATGGCTATGGCTGCTGTGGCTGTGGCTATTGCTGCGTCTGCTATGGCTATGGCTATGGCTATGGCTGCTATGGCTGCTATGGCTATGACTATCGCTGCCATAGCTTTTGCTGTGGCTGCTATGGCTATGGATATTGCTGCTATGGCTGTGGCTGTGGCTGCAATGGCTGTGGCTATGTCTATGGCTGCTATGGCTATGGCTATGGCTGCTGTGGCTGTGGCTATGGCTGCGTCCGCTATGGCTATGGCTATGGCTATGGCTGCTATGGCTGCTATGGCTATGGCTATTGCTGCTATGGCTACGGCTAAGGCTGCTATGGCTGCTATGGCTATGACTAACGCTGCTATAGCTTTGGCTATGGCTGCTATGACTATGGCTATGGCTATGCCTGCTATGGCTATGGCTAGGCTGCTATGGCTATCGCTATGCGTGGTATTGCTACGGCTATGACTCCTATAGCTATGCCTATGGCTGCTATGGCTGTGGCTATGGATGCTATGGCTATGGCTACGGCTGCTATGGCTATCGCTATGACTGCTATGGCTATGGCTATGGCTGCTTTGGGTATGGCTATAGCTGCTATGGCTATGGCGCTGGCTGCTTTGGGTATGGCTATAGCCGCTATGGCTATAGCATTGGCTGCTGTGGCTATGGCTATGCCTCTGGCTGCTATGGCTATGGCTATGGCTGCTATGGCTATGGCTATGGCTGCTTTGGGTATGGCTATAGCTGCTATGGCTATGGCTCTGGCTGCTATGGCTATGGCTAAGGCTGCTATGGCAGTGGCTATGGTTATGTCTATGGCCGCTATGGCTATGGCTAAGGCTGCTTTGGGTATGGCTATAGCTGCTATGGCTATGGCTCTGCCTGCTGTGGCTATGGCTATGGCTATGGCTACTATGGTTATGGCTATAGCTGCTATGGCTATGGCTCTGGCTGCTATGGCAATGGCTATGACTGCTATGGCCATGGCTATGGCTGCTTTGGCTATGGCTATGGCTATGGCTATGACTGCTCCCGCTGCTATGGCTATGGCTATTGTTGCTACGGCTATGGCTATGGCTATGTCTATGGCTGCTTGGGGTATGGCTATATCTGCTATGGCTATGGCTATGGCTGCTATGGCTATGGCTCTGGCTGCTATGGCTATGGCTATGGCTGCTATGGCTATGGCTATGGCTGCTCTGGCTATGGCTATGGCTACTATGGCTATGACTATGGCTGCTATGGCTATGGCTATGCCTGCTGTGGCTATGGCTATGGCTTCTATGAATATGGCTACTGCTGCTATGGCTATGGCTATGGCTGCTCTGGCTATGGCTATGGCTGGTATGGCTATGGCCATGGCTACGGCTATGGCTGCTATGGCCGCTATGGCTATGGCTAAGGCTGCTGTGGGTATGGCTATAGCTGCCATGGCTATGGCTCTGGCTGCTATGGCTATGGCTATGGCTATGGCTACTATGGTTATGGCTATAGCTGCTATGGCTATGGCTCTGGCTGCAATGGCAATGGCTATTACTGCTATGGCCATGGCTATGGCTGCTTTGGCTATGGCTATGGCTATGGCTATGACTGCTCCCGCTGCTATGGCTATGGCTATTGTTGCTACGGCTATGGCTATGGCTATGTCTATGGCTGCTTGGGGTATGGCTATAGCTGCTATGGCTATGGCTCTGGCTGCTATGGCTGTGGCTATTGCTGCCATGGATATAGCTATGGCTCCTATGGCTATGGCTATGGCTGCTACGTCTATGGCTGGTATAGCTATGCGTATGACTGCTACGGCTATGGCTATAACTGCTATGGCTATGGCATTGGCTGCTCTGGCTATGGCTATGGCTATGGCCATGGCTGCGGCTATGGCTGCTATGGCCGCTATGGCTATGGCTATGCCTGCTATTGCTATCGCTAATGCTGCAATGGCAATGGCTATGGATGCTTTGGCTATGGCTATGGCTACGGCTATGGCTACTATGGCTATGGCTATGACTGCTCACGCTGCTATGGCTATGGCTATTGTTGCTACGGCTATGGCTATGTCTATGGCTATGGCTATGGCTATGGCCATGGCTGCTCTGGCTATGGCTATGGCTGCTGTGGCTATGGCTATGACTACGGCTATGGCTGCTACTGCCGCTATGTCTGTGGCTGGTATAGCTATGCCTATGGCTGCTACGGCTATGGCTACAACTGCTATGGCTATGGCATTGGCTGCTGTCGCTATGGCTATGTCTATGGCTGCTTTGGCTATGGCTATGGCTGCTTTGAGTATGGCTATAGCTGCTATGGCTATGCCTCTGGCTGCTATGGCTATGGCTATGGCTGCTATGGCTATGGCTATGGCTGCTTTGGGTATGGCTATAGCTGCTATGGCTATGGCTATGGCTGCTGTGGCTGTGGCTATTGCTGCGTCTGCTATGGCTATGGCTATGGCTATGGCTGCTATGGCTGCTATGGCTATGACTATGGCTGCTATAGCTTTGGCTGTGGCTGCTATGGCTATGGCTATGGCTGCTTTGGCTACGGCCATGGCTGGTATGGCTATGGCCATGGCTTCGGCTATGGCTGCTATGGCCGCTATGGCTATGGCTATGCCTGCTGTGGCTATCGCTAATGCTGCAATGGCAATGGCTATGACTACTGCTATGGCTATGGCTGCTATGGCTATGGCTATAACTGCTATGGCTATGGCATTGGCTGCTGTGGCTATGGCCATGGCTATGTCTGCTCTGGCTATGGCTATGGCTGCTATGGCTATGGCTATGGCTGCTCTGGCTATGGCTATGGCCATGGCTGCTATGGCTATGGCTACAGCTGCTATGGCTATCGCTATGCGTGCTATGGCTATGGCTATGGCTGCTATGGCTATGGCTATGGCTGCTACGGCTATGGCTGAGGCTGCTATGGCCATGGCTATGGCTGCTTTGGCTATGGCTATGGCTACGGCTATGTCTGCTCTGGCTATGGCTATGGCTGCTGTGGCTATGGCTATTGCTACTATGGCTATGGCTATGACTGCTCTCGCTGCTATGGCTATGGCTATTGTTGCTACGCCTATGGCTATGGCTATGGCTGTGACTGCTATGCCTATGGCTGTGGCTGCTATGGCTATGGCTATGGCTGCTATGACAATGGCTATGGCTGCTATGACTATGGCTATGGCTATGGCAGCAATACCTTTGGCTGTGGCTACAATGGCTATGGCTATGGCTGCTATGGCTGCTATGGCCATGGCTATTACTGCTATGTCTATGGCTGCTATTGCTATGACTATGGCTGCATTAGCTTTGGCTATGGCTATGTCTGCTATGGCTATGGCTACGGCTATCGCTATTATGGCTATGGCTATAGCTGCTACGGCTATGGCTCCGGCTGCTATGGCTATGGCTACTGCTATGCCTAGGGTATGGGTATAGCTTCTATGGTTATGGCTCTGGCTGCTATGGCTATGGCTATGGCTATGGCTGCTATGGCTGTGGCTATGGCTGCTATGGCTATGGCTATGGATGCTATGGCAATGGCAATGGATGCTTTGGCTGTGGCTATGGCTGATATGACTATGGCTATGGCTGCTATGGCAATGGCTATGGCTGCTATGGCTATGGCTATGACGGCTATGGCTATGGCTATGGCTGCTGTGGCTATGACTAAGGCTGCTTTGGGTATGGCTATAGCTGCTATGGTTATGGCTCTGGATGCTATGGCTATAGCTATGGCTGCTATGGCTATGGCTTTGGCCATGTCTATGGCTGCTATGGCTATGGCTCTGGCTGCTGTGGCTATGGCTATGGCTGCAATGGCTATGTATTTGGCCATGTCTATGGCTGCTATGGCTATGGCTTAGGCTGCTATGGCCATGGCTATGGATGCTTTGGCTATGGCTACGGCTGCTATGGCTATCGCTATGATTGCTATGGCAGTGGCTATGGCTGCTATGGCTATGGCTATGACGGCTATGGCTATGGCTGCTATTGCTATGACTATGGCTGCATTAGCTTTGGCTATGGCTATGTCTGCTATGGCTATGGCTACGGCTATGGCTGCTCTGGCTATGGCTATGGCTGCTGTGGCTATGGCTATGGCTACTATGGCTATGGCTATGACTGCTCTCGCTGCTATGGCTATGGCTATTGTTGCTACGTCTATGGCTATGGCTATGGCTATGACTGCTATGCCTATGGCTATGGCTGCTATGGCTATGGCTATGGCTGCTATGACAATGGCTATGGCTGCTATGACTATGGCTATGGCTATGGCAGCAATACCTTTGGCTGTGGCTACAATGGCTATGGCTATGGCTGCTATGGCTGCTATGGCCATGGCTATTACTGCAATGTCTATGGCTGCTATTGCTATGACTATGGCTGCATTAGCTTTAGCTATGGCTATGTCTGCTATGGCTATGGCTACGGCTATGGCTATTATGGCTATGGCTATAGCTGCTACGGCTATGGCTCCGGCTGCTGTGGCTGTGGCTATTGCTATGCCTAGGTTATGGGTATAGCTGCTATGGTTATGGCTCTGGCTGCTATGGCTATGGCTATGGCTATGACTATGGCTGCTATGGCTATGGCTATGGCTGCTAGGTCTGCTATGGCTATGACTATTGCTCCTATGGCTATGGCTATGGCTATGACTATGGCTGCTATGGCTATGGCTATGACTATTGCTCCTATGGCTATGGCTATGGCTATGGCTATGACTATGGCTGCTATGGCTATGGCTATGGCTGCTATGTCTGTGGCTGGTATAGCTATGCCTATGATTGCTACGGCTATGGCTATAACTGCTATGGCTATGGCATTGGCTGCTGTGGCTATGGCTATATCTATGGCTGCTATGGCTATGGCTATGGCTATGTCTGCTATGGATATAGCTGTGGCTGCTATGGCTATGGCTATGGCTACGGCTGCTATGGCTATGGCTATGGCTGCAATGTCCATTGCAATGGCTGCTATGTCTATGGCTGGTATAGCTATGCCTATGGCTGCTACGGCTATGGCTAAAGCTGCTATGGCTATGGCATTAACTGCTGTGGCAGTGGCTATGGCTATGTCTACTCTGGCTATGGCTATGGCTGCTATGGCTATGTCTATGGCTATGGCTGCTACGTCTATGACTGGTATAGCTACGCGTATGGCTGCTACGGCCATGGCTATAACTGCTATGGCTATGGCATTGGCTGCTCTGGCTATGGCTATGGCTATGACAATGGCTGCTATGGCTATGGCTATGGCTGCTATGTCTATGGCTGGTACAGCTATGCCTATGGCTGCTACGGCTATGGCTATAACTGCTATTTCTATGGCATTGGCTCCTGTGGCTATGGCTATGGCTACGGCTGCTATGGCTATGGCTGTGACTGCTATGGCTATGGCTATGGCTGCTACGGCTGCTATGGATATGGCTATGGCTGCTATGGCTATGGCTATGGCTGCTCTGGCTATGGCTGTGGCCATGGCTGCTAGAGCTATGGCTATGGCTGCTATGGCTATGGCTACGGCTGCTATGGCTGTCGCTATGACGGCTGTGGCTATGGCTACGGCTGCTATGGCTATGGCTATGGCTACGGCTGCTATGGCTATGGCTATGGCTGCTATGGCTGTGGCTATGGCTACTATGGCAATGGCTATGGCTATGGCTGCTATGGCTATGGCTATGGCTGCTATGGCTATGGCAATGTCTGCCATGGCTCTGGCTTTGGCTATGGCTGGTACAGCTATAGCTATGGCTATGGCTGCTATGGCTATGGCTATGCCCATGGCTGCTGTGGCTATGGCTATGGCTGCAACAGCTTTGGCTGTGTCTACTATCGCTATGGCTATGGCTATGGCTACTATGGTTATGGCTATTGCTATGGCTGCTATGGCTATGGCTGTGACTGCTATGGCTATGGCTATGGCTGCTACGGCTGCTATGGCTATGGCTATGGCTGCTATGGCTATGGCTATGGCTGCTCTGGCTATGGCTGTGGCCATGGCTGCTAGGGCTGCGGCTATGGCTGCTATGGCTATGGCTACGGCTGCTATGGCTATCGCTATGACGGCTATGGCTATGGCTACGGCTGCTATGGCTATGGCTATGGCTGCAAAAGCTTTGGCTGTGGCTACTATGGCTATGGCTATGGCTATGGCTACTCTGGTTATGGCTATTGCTATGCCTGCTATGGCTGTGGCTATGGCTGCTATGGCTGTGGCTATGGCTACTATGGCTATGGCTATGGCTATGGCTGCTATGGCTATGGCTATGGCTGCTATGGCTATGGCAATGTCTGCTATGGCTGTGGCTTTGGCTATGGCTGGTAAAGCTATAGCTATGGCTTTGGCTGCAATGGCTATGGCTATGCCGATGGCTGCTGTGGCTATGGCTATGGCTACTATGGCTATGGCTACGACTGCTCTGGCTGCTATGGCTATGGCTATTGTTGCTACGGCTATAGCTATGGCTATGGCTATGGCTGCTATGGCTGTGGCCATGGCGGCTATGGCTATGGCTACGGCTGCTATGGCTATCGCTATGACTGCTATGGCTATGGCTATGGCTGCTATGGCTATGGCTATGGCTGCAATAGCTTTGGCTATGGCTGCTTTGGGTATGGCTATAGCTGCTATGGCTATGGCTCTGGCTGCTATGGCAATGGCTATGGCTGCTATGGCTATGGCTGCTATGGCTATGGCTATGGCTACGGCTGCTACGGCTATGGCTATGGCTGCAATGTCCATGACAATGGCTGCTATGTCTCTGGCTGGTATATCTATGCCTATGGCTGCTACGGCTATGGCTGTAACTGCTATGGCTATGGCATTGGCTGCTGTGGCTATGGCTATGGCTGTGTCTCCTCTGGCTATGGCTATGGATCCTATAGCTATGCCTATGGCTGCTATGGCTGTGGCTATTGCTGCTATGGATATAGCTATGGCTCCTATGGCTATGGCTATGGCTGCTACGTCCATGGCAGGTATAGCTATGCGTATGGCTGCTACGCCTATGGCTAGAACTGCTATGGCTATGGCATTGGCTGGTGTGGCTATGGCTATGGCTATGTCTGCTCTGGCTATGGCTATGTCTGCCCTGGCTATGGCTATGGCTGCTGTGGCTATGGCTATGGCTGCAATAGCTTTGGCAATGGCATCTATGGCTATGGCTATGGCTATGTCTGCTATGGCTGCTATGGCTATGAATATCGCTGCTACAGCTTTGGCTGTGGCTACTATGGCTATGGCTATAGTTGCTATGGCTATGGCTATGGCCATGGCTGCTATGGCTGCTATGGCTGTGACTATGGCTGCAATAAGTTTGGCTGCGGCTGCTATGGCTATGGCTATGTCTGCCCTGGCTATGGCTATGGCTGCTGTGGCTATGCCTATGGCTATGGCAATGGCTGCTATGGCTATGGCTATGGCTGCTGCCGATATGGCTATGTCTATGACTGCTATGTCTATGGCTATGGCTATGCCTGATGTGGCTATGGCTATGGCTATGGCTGCTATGGCTATGGCTAGGCTTCTATGGCTATGGCTATGGCTCCTATAGCTATGCCCACGGCTGCTATGGCTGTGGCTATTGCTGCTATGGATATAGCTATGGCTCCTATGGCTATGCCTATGGCTGCTACGTCTATGGCTGTTATAGCTATGCGTATGGCTGCTACGGCTATGGCTATAACTGCTATGGCTATGGCATTGGCTGCTCTGGCTATGGCTATGGCTATGACAACGGCTGCTATGGCTATGGCTATGGCTGTTATGTCTATGGCTATGACTGCTATGGCTATGGCCATGGCTGGTATGGCCATGGCCATGGCTACGGCTATGGCTGCTATAGCCGCTATGGCGATGGCTACGCCTGCTATTTCTGTCGCTAATGCTGCAATGGCAATGGCAATTGCTACGGCTATGGCTATGGCTGCTATGGCTATGGCTATGGCTGGTCTGGCTATGGCTATGGCCATGCCTGCTATGGCTATGGCTATGGCTGCTATGGCTCCTATGGCTATGGCTATGGCTGTGGCTACTATGGTTATGGCTACAGCTGCTATGGCTATGGCTCTGGCTGCTATGGCAATGGCTATGGCTGCTTTGGGTATGGCTATAGCGGCTATGGCTATTCATATGGCTGCTATGACTATGGCTATGGCCATGGCTGCCAGGGCTATGGCTATGGCTGCTATGGCTATGGCTACGGCTGTGGCTACTATGGTTATGGCTACAGCTGCTATGGCTATGGCTCTGGCTGCTATGGCAATGGCTATGGCTGCTTTGGGAATGGCTATAGCGGCTATGGCTATTCATATGGCTGCTATGACTATGGCTATGGCCATGGCTGCTAGGGCTATGGCTATGGCTGCTATGGCTATGGCTACGGCTGCTATGGCTATCGCTATGACTGCTATGGCTATGGCTACGGCTGCTATGGCTATGGCTATGGCTGCAATAGCTTTGGCTGTGGCTGCTTTGGGTATGGCTGTAGCCGCTATGACTATGGCTCTGGCTGCTATGGCTATGGCTCTGGCTGCTGTGGCTAATGCTATGGCTCCTATGGCTATGGCTATGGCTACAATGGCTATGACTATGGCTGCTATGGCTATGGCTATGTCTGCTATGGCTATGGGTATGGCTTCTATGAATATGGCTATTGCTGCCATGGCTATGGCTATGGCTGCTCTGGTTATGGTAATGGCTGCTATGGCTATCGCTATGCGTGCTACGGCTATGGCTATGGCTGCTATGGCTGCCATGGCTATGGCTATTGCTGCTAAGGTTATGGCTATGGCTATGGCTATGGCTATGGCTGCTTCGGCTATGGCTATGACTGCTATGGTTGCTACGGCTATGGCTATATCTGCTAAGGCTATGGCATTGGCTGCTGTGGCTATGGCTATGGCTATGACAATGGCTGCAATGCCTACGGCTATGGCTGCTACGTCTATGGCTGGTATAGCTATGCGTATGGCTGCTACGGCTATGGCTATAACTGCTATGGCTATGGCATTGCCTGCTGTGGCTATGGCTATGGCTATGGCAATGGCTGCTATGGCTATGGCTACGGCTGCTATTTCTATGGCTGGTATTGCTATGCCAATGGCTGCTACGGCTATGGCTATAACTGCTATGGCTATGGCATTGGCTACCGTGGCTATGGCTATGTTTATGGCTGCTGTGGCTGTGGCTATGGCTATGGCTGCTATGGATATAGCTATGGCTGCTATGGCTGCTATGGCTATTGCTATTGCTGCTATGGCTATGGCTATGGCTGATATGGCTATGGCTATGGCTGCTGTGACTATGGCGATGGCTATGGCAGCAATAGCTTTGGCTGTGGCTACAATGGGTATGGCTGTGGCTGCTATGTCTGCTATGGCTATGGCTATTGCTGCTACGGCTATGGCTATGGCTATGGCTATGGCTGCTATGGCTATGGCTACGGCTGCTATGGCTATGGCTATGGCTGCAATGTCCATGGCAATGGCTGCTATGTCTACGGCTGGTATATCGATGCCTATGGCTGCTATGGCTATGGCTATTGCTGCTACGGCTATGGCTATGGCTATGGCTATGGCTGCTATGGCTATGGCTTTGGCTGCTATGGTTATGGCTATGGCTGCTGTGACTATGGCGATGGCTATGGCAGCAATAGCTTTGGCTGCGGCTACAATGGGTATGGCTGTGGCTGCTATGTCTGCTATGGCTATGGCTATGGCTATGGCTGATGTGGCTATGGCTATGGCTATGGCTGCAATGGCTATGGCTAGGCTGCTATGGCTATCGCTATGCGTGCTATTGCAATGGCTATGGCTCCTATAGCCTTGCCTATGGCTGCTATGGCTGTGGCTATTGCTGCTATGGGTATAGCTATGGCTCCAATGGCTATGGCTAAGGCTGCTACGTCTATGGCTATGCCTGCTATGGCCATGGCTACGGCTATGGCTGCTATAGCCGCTATGGCTATGGCGATGCATGCTATTGCTATCGCTAATGCAGCAATGGCAATGGCTATGGCTACGGCTATGGCTATGACTGCTATGGCTATGGCTATGGCTGCTCTGGCTATGGCTATGGCCATTGCTGCTATGACTATGGATAGGGCTGCTATGGCTATCGGTATGCGTGCTATGGCTATGGCTATGGCTGCTATGGCTATGGCTATGGCTGCAATAGCTTTGGCTATGGCTGCTTTGGGTATGGCTACAGCTGCTATGGCTATGGCTCTGGCTGCTATGGCAATGGCTATGGCTGCTATGGCTATGGCTGCTATGGCTATGTCTGCTATGGCTATGGCTATGGCTACGGCTGCTATGGCTATGGCTATGGCTGCAATGTCCATGGCAATGGCTGCTATGTCTATGGCTGGTATATCTATGCCTATGGCTGCTACGGCTATGGCTGTAACTGCTATGGCTATGGCATTGGCTGCTGTGGCTATGGCTATGGCTGTGTCTGCTCTGGCTACGGCTATGGCTCCTATAGCTATGCCTATGGCTGCTATGGCTGTGGCTATTGCTGCTATGGATATAGCTATGGCTCCTATGGCTATGGCTATGGCTGCTACGTCTATGGCAGGTATAGCTATGCGTATGGCTGCTTCGCCTATGGCTATAACTGCTGTGGCTATGGCATTGGCTGGTGTGGCTATGGCTATGGCTATGTCTGCTCTGGCTATGGCTATGTCTGCCCTGGCTATGGCTATGGCTGCTGTGGCTATGGCTATGTCTGCCCTGGCTATGGCTATGGCTGCTGTGGCTATGGCTATGGCTGCAATAGCTTTGGCAATGGCATCTATGGCTATGGCTATGGCTATGTCTGCTATGGCTGCTATGGCTATGAATATCGCTGCTACAGCTTTGGCTGTGGCTACTATGACTATGGCTATAGTTGCTATGGCTATGGCTATGGCCATGGCTGCTATGGCTGCTATGGCTGTGACCATGGCTGCTATAAGTTTGGCTGCGGCTGCTATGGCTATGGCTATGTCTGCCCTGGCTATGGCTATGGCTGCTGTGGCTATGCCTATGGCTATGGCAATGGCTGCTATGGCTATGGCTATGGCTGCTGCGGATATGGCTATGTCTATGACAATGGCTGCTATGGCTATGGCTACGGCTGCTATGGCTATCGCTATGACTGCTGTGGCTATGGCTATGGCTGCTATGGCTATGGCCATGGCTGCTATGTCTGCTATGGCTATGGCTATGGCTGCTATGTCTGCTATGGCTATGGCTATGGCTATGGCTGCTATGTCTGCTATGGCTATGGCTATGGCTATGGCTACTATGGTTAAAGCTATAGCTGCTATTGCTATGGCTCTGGCTGCTATGGCAATGGCTATGGCTGCTTTGGGTATGGCTATAGCTGCTATGGCTATGGCTATGACTGCTCTGGCTATGGCTATGACTGCTCTGCTGCTATGGCTATGGCTATTGTTGCTACGGCTATGGCTATGGCTATGGCTATGGCTGCTATGGCTATCGCTATGCGTGCTATGGCTATGGCTATGGCTACTATGGCTATGGCTATGGCTATGGCTGCTATGGCTATGGCTATGGGTGCTATGGCTATGGCAATGTCTGCTATGGCTGTGGCTTTGGCTGTGGCTGGTACAGCTATAGCTATGGCTATGTCTGCTATGGCTATGGCTATGCCCATGGCTGCTGTGCCTATGGCTATGGCTACTATGGCTATGGCTATGACTGCTCTGGCTGCTATGGGTATGGCTATTGCTGCTACGGCTATGGCTATGGCTATGGCTATGGCTGCTATGGCTATGTTTATGGCTGCTATGGCTATGGCTATGGCTGCTGTGACTCTGGCGATGGCTATGGCAGCAATAGCTTTGGCTGTGGCTACAATGGGTATGGCTGTGGCTGCTATGTCTTCTATGGCTTTGGCTATGGCTATGCCTGATGTGGCTATGGCTATGGCTATGGCTGCTATGGCTATGGCTAGGCTTCTATGGCTATGGCTATGGCTCCTATAGCTATGCCCACGGCTGCTATGGCTGTGGCTATTGCTGCTATGGATATAGCTATGGCTCCTATGGCTATGCCTATGGCTGCTACGTCTATGGCTGTTATAGCTATGCGTATGGCTGCTACGGCTATGGCTATAACTGCTATGGCTATGGCATTGGCTGCTCTGGCTATGGCTATGGCTATGACAATGGCTGCTATGGCTATGGCTATGGCTGTTATGTCTATGGCTATGACTGCTATGGCTATGGCCATGGCTGGTATGGCCATGGCCATGGCTACGGCTATGGCTGCTATAGCCGCTATGGCGATGGCTACGCCTGCTATTTCTGTCGCTAATGCTGCAATGGCAATGGCAATTGCTACGGCTATGGCTATGGCTGCTATGGCTATGGCTATGGCTGGTCAGGCTATGGCTATGGCCATGCCTGCTATGGCTATGGCTATGGCTGCTATGGCTCCTATGGCTGTGGCTATGGCTGTGGCTACTATGGTTATGGCTACAGCTGCTATGGCTATGGCTCTGGCTGCTATGGCAATGGCTATGGCTGCTTTGGGTATGGCTATAGCGGCTATGGCTATTCATATGGCTGCTATGACTATGGCTATGGCCATGGCTGCCAGGGCTATGGCTATGGCTGCTATGGCTATGGCTACGGCTGTGGCTACTATGGTTATGGCTACAGCTGCTATGGCTATGGCTCTGGCGGCTATGGCAATGGCTATGGCTGCTTTGGGTATGGCTATAGCGGCTATGGCTATTCATATGGCTGCTATGACTATGGCTATGGCCATGGCTGCTAGGGCTACGGCTATGGCTGCTATGGCTATGGCTACGGCTGCTATGGCTATCGCTATGACTGCTATGGCTATGGCTACGGCTGCTATGGCTATGGCTATGGCTGCAATAGCTTTGGCTGTGGCTGCTTTGGGTATGGCTGTAGCCGCTATGACTATGGCTCTGGCTGCTATGGCTATGGCTCTGGCTGCTGTGGCTAATGCTATGGCTCCTATGGCTATGGCTATGGCTACAATGGCTATGACTATGGCTGCTATGGCTATGGCTATGTCTGCTATGGCTATGGGTATGGCTTCTATGAATATGGCTATTGCTGCCATGGCTATGGCTATGGCTGCTCTGGTTATGGTAATGGCTGCTATGGCTATCGCTATGCGTGCTACGGCTATGGCTATGGCTGCTATGGCTGCCATGGCTATGGCTATTGCTGCTAAGGTTATGGCTATGGCTATGGCTATGGCTATGGCTGCTATGTCTATGGCTATGACTGCTATGGTTGCTACGGCTATGGCTATATCTGCTAAGGCTATGGCATTGGCTGCTGTGGCTATGGCTATGGCTATGACAATGGCTGCAATGCCTACGGCTATGGCTGCTACGTCTATGGCTGGTATAGCTATGCGTATGGCTGCTACGGCTATGGCTATAACTGCTATGGCTATGGCATTGCCTGCTGTGGCTATGGCTATGGCTATGGCAATGGCTGCTATGGCTATGGCTATGGCTGCTATTTCTATGGCTGGTATTGCTATGCCAATGGCTGCTACGGCTATGGCTATAACTGCTATGGCTATGGCATTGGCTACCGTGGTTATGGCTATGTTTATGGCTGCTGTGGCTGTGGCTATGGCTATGGCTGCTATGGATATAGCTATGGCTGCTATGGCTGCTATGGCTATTGCTATTGCTGCTATGGCTATGGCTATGGCTGATATGGCTATGGCTATGGCTGCTATGGCTATGGCTACGGCTGCTGTGGCTGTCGTTATGCGTGCTGTGGCTATGGCTATGGCTGCAATGGCTATGGCTATGGCTGCTATGGCTCTGGCTATTGCTGCTATGGCAATGGCTATGGCTATGGCTGATATGGCTATGGCTGTGGCTATGGCTGCTATGGATATAGCTATGGCTGCTATGGCTATGGCAATGGCTACGGCTGCTATGGCTATGGCTATGGCTCCTATGGATATGGCTATGGCTGCTATGGCCATGGCTATGGCTGCTATGGCTATGGCTATGGCTGCTATGGCTATGGCAATGTCTGCTATGGCTGTGGCTTTGGCTATGGCTGGTACAGCTATAGCTATGGCTTTGGCTGCAATGGCTATGGCTATGCCGATGGCTGCTGTGGCTATGGCTATGGCTACTATGGCTATGGCTACGACTGCTCTGGCTGCTATGGCTATGGCTATTGTTGCTACGGCTATCGCTATGGCTATGGCTATGGCTGCTATGGCTGTGGCCATGGCGGCTATGGCTATGGCTACGGCTGCTATGGCTATCGCTATGACTGCTATGGCTATGGCTATGGCTGCTATGGCTATGGCTATGGCTGCAACAGCTTTGGCTATGGCTGCTTTGGGTATGGCTATAGCTGCTATGGCTATGGCTCTGGCTGCTATGGCAATGGCTATGGCTGCTATGGCTATGGCTGCTATGGCTATGGCTATGGCTACGGCTGCTATGGCTATGGCTATGGCTGCAATGTCCATGGCAATTGCTGCTATGTCTTTGGCTGGTATATCTATGCCTATGGCTGCTACGGCTATGGCTGTAACTGCTATGGCTATGGCATTGGCTGCTGTGGCTATGGCTATGGCTGTGTCTGCTCTGGCTATGGCTATGGCTCCTATAGCTATGCCTATGGCTGCTATGGCTGTGGCTATTGCTGCTATGGATATAGCTATGGCTCCTATGGCTATGGCTATGGCTGCTACGTCTATGGCAGGTATAGCTATGCGTATGGCTGCTACGCCTATGGCTATAACTGCTATGGCTATGGCATTGGCTGGTGTGGCTATGGCTATGGCTATGTCTGCTCTGGCTATGGCTATGTCTGCCCTGGCTATGGCTATGGCTGCTGTGGCTATGGCTATGGCTGCAATAGCTTTGGCAATGGCATCTATGGCTATGGCTATGACTATGTCTGCTATGGCTGCTATGGCTATGAATATCGCTGCTACAGCTTTGGCTGTGGCTACTATGGCTATGGCTATATTTGCTATGGCTATGGCTATGGCCATGGCTGCTATGGCTGCTATGGCTGTGACTATGGCTGCTATAAGTTTGGCTGCGGCTGCTATGGCTATGGCTATGTCTGCCCTGGCTATGGCTATGGCTGCTGTGGCTATGCCTATGGCTATGGCAATGGCTGCTATGGCTATGGCTATGGCTGCTGCGGATATGGCTATGTCTATGACTGCTATGGCTATGGCTATGGCTGCTATGGCTATGGCTATGGCTGCAATAGCTTTGGCTATGGCTGCTTTGGGTATGGCTATAGCTGCTATGGCTGTGGCTCTGGCTGCTATGGCAATGGCTATGGCTGCTATGGCTATGGCTATAGCTGCTACGGCTATGGCTCCGGCTGCTATGGCTATGGCTATTGCTATGCCTAGGGTATGGGTATAGCTGCTACGGCTATGGCCATGACTGCTCTGGCTATGGCTATGGCTATTGTTGCTACGGCTATGGCTATGGCTATGGCTATGGCTGCTATGGCTATGGCTATGGCTGCTGTGGCTATGGCTATGGCTGCTATGGCTATGGCTCTGGCTGCTATGGCTATGGCTCTGGCTGCTGTGGCTAATGCTATGGCTGCTATGGCTATGGCTATGGCTACAATGGCTATGACTATGGCTGATATGGCTATGGCTATGGCTACTATGGCTATGGCTAGGCTGCTATGGCTATCGCTATGCGTGCTATTGCCATGGCTATGGCTCCTATAGCCTTGCCTATGGCTGCTATGGCTGTGGCTATTGCTGCTATGGATATAGCTATGGCTCCAATGGCTATGGCTAAGGCTGCTACGTCTATGGCTATGCCTGCTATGGCCATGGCTACGGCTATGGCTGCTATAGCCGCTATGGCTATGGCGATGCATGCTATTGCTATCGCTAATGCAGCAATGGCAATGGCTATGGCTACGGCTATGGCTATGACTGCTATGGCTATGGCTATGGCTGCTCTGGCTATGGCTATGGCCATTGCTGCTTTGACTATGGATAGGGCTGCTATGGCTATCGCTATGCGTGCTATGGCTATGGCTATGGCTGCTATGGCTATGGCTATGGCTGCAATAGCTTTGGCTATGGCTGCTTTGGGTATGGCTACTGCTGCTATGGCTATGGCTCTGGCTGCTATGGCAATGGCTATGGCTGCTATGGCTATGGCTGCTATGGCTATGGCTGCTGTGGCTATGGCTATGTCTACGGCTGCTATGGCTATGGCTATGGCTGCAATGTCCATGGCAATGGCTGCTATGTCTATGGCTGGTATATCTATGCCTATGGCTGCTACGGCTATGGCTGTAACTGCTATGGCTATGGCATTGGCCGCTGTGGCTATGGCTATGGCTGTGTCTGCTCTGGCTATGGCTATGGCTCCTATAGCTATGCCTATGGCTGCTATGGCTGTGGCTATTGCTGCTATGGATATAGCTATGGCTCCTATGGCTATGGCTATGGCTGCTACGTCTATGGCAGGTATAGCTATGCGTATGGCTGCTACGCCTATGGCTACAACTGCTATGGCTATGGCATTGGCTTGTGTGGCTATGGCTATGGCTATGTCTGCTCTGGCTATGGCTATGTCTGCCCTGGCAATGGCTATGGCTGCTGTGGCTATGGCTATGGCTGCAATAGCTTTGGCAATGGCATCTATGGCTATGGCTATGGCTATGTCTGCTATGGCTGCTATGGCTATGAATATCGCTGCTACAGCTTTGGCTGTGGCTACTATGACTATGGCTATAGTTGCTATGGCTATGGCTATGGCCATGGCTGCTATGGCTGCTATGGCTGTGACTATGGCTGCTATAAGTTTGGCTGCGGCTGCTATGGCTATGGCTATGTCTGCCCTGGCTATGGCTATGGCTGCTGTGGCTATGGCTATGGCTGCTATGTCTGCTATGGCTATGGCTATGGCTATGGCTGCTATGTCTGCTATGGCTATGGCTATGGCTATGGCTACTATGGTTAAAGCTATAGCTGCTATTGCTATGGCTCTGGCTGCTATGGCAATGGCTATGGCTGCTTTGGGTATGGCTATAGCTGCTATGGCTATGGCTATGACTGCTCTGGCTATGGCTATGACTGCTCTGCTGCTATGGCTATGGCTATTGTTGCTACGGCTATGGCTATGGCTATGGCTATGGCTGCTATGGCTATCGCTATGCGTGCTATGGCTATGGCTATGGCTACTATGGCTATGGCTATGGCTATGGCTGCTATGGCTATGGCTATGGCTGCTTTGGGTATGGCTATAGCGGCTATGGCTATTCCTATGGCTGCTATGACTATGGCTATGGCCATGGCTGCTAGGGCTATGGCTATGGCTGCTATGCCTATGGCTACGGCTGCTATGGCTATCGCTATGACTGCTATGGCTATGGCTATGGCTGCTATGGCTATGGCTATGGCTGCAATAGCTTTGGCTGTGGCTGCTTTGGGTATGGCTATAGCCGCTATGGCTATGGCTCTGGCTGCTATGGCTATGGCTCTGGCTGCTGTGGCTAATGCTATGGCTGCTATGGCTATGGCTATGGCTACAATGGCTATGACTATGGCTGATATGGCTATGGCTATGGCTGCAATAGCTTTGGCTGTGGCTGCTTTGGGTATGGCTATAGCCGCTATGGCTATGGCTCTGGCTGCTATGGCTATGGCTCTGGCTGCTGTGGCTAATGCTATGGCTGCTATGGCTATGGCTATGGCTACAATGGCTATGACTATGGCTGATATGGCTATGGCTATGGCTACTATGGCTATGGCTAGGCTGCTATCGCTATCGCTATGCGTGCTATTGCTATGGCTATGGGTCCTATAGCCTTGCCTATGGCTGCTATGGCTGTGGCTATTGCTGCTATGGATATAGCTATGGCTCCAATGGCTATGGCTAAGGCTGCTACGTCTATGGCTATACCTGCTATGGCCATGGCTACGGCTATGGCTGCTACAGCCGCTATGGCTATGGCTATGCATGCTATGGCTGCCATGGCTATGGCTATTGCTGCTAAGGTTATGGCTATGGTTATGGCTATGGCTATGGCTGCTATGGCTATGGCTATGACTGCTATGACTATGGCTATGGCTATGGCTGCTATGGCTATGGCTATGTCTATGTCTGCTATGGCTGCTATGGCTATGAATATCGCTGCTATAGCCTTGGCTGTGGCAACTATGGCTGTGGCTATTGCTGCTATGGCTATGGCCATGGCTGGTATGGCTATGGCCATGGCTGGTATGGCTTTGGCCATGGCTATGGCTATGGCTGCTATGGCTGTGGCCATGGCGGCTATGGCTATGGCTACGGCTGCTATGGCTATCGCTATGACTGCTATGGCTATGGCTATGGCTGCTATGGCTATGGCTATGGCTGCAATAGCTTTGGCTATGGCTGCTTTGGGTATGGCTATAGCTGCTATGGCTATGGCTCTGGCTGCTATGGCAATGGCTATGGCTGCTATGGCTATGGCTGCTATGGCTATGGCTATGGCTACGGCTGCTACGGCTATGGCTATGGCTGCAATGTCCATGACAATGGCTGCTATGTCTCTGGCTGGTATATCTATGCCTATGGCTGCTACGGCTATGGCTGTAACTGCTATGGCTATGGCATTGGCTGCTGTGGCTATGGCTATGGCTGTGTCTCCTCTGGCTATGGCTATGGATCCTATAGCTATGCCTATGGCTGCTATGGCTGTGGCTATTGCTGCTATGGATATAGCTATGGCTCCTATGGCTATGGCTATGGCTGCTACGTCCATGGCAGGTATAGCTATGCGTATGGCTGCTACGCCTATGGCTAGAACTGCTATGGCTATGGCATTGGCTGGTGTGGCTATGGCTATGGCTATGTCTGCTCTGGCTATGGCTATGTCTGCCCTGGCTATGGCTATGGCTGCTGTGGCTATGGCTATGGCTGCAATAGCTTTGGCAATGGCATCTATGGCTATGGCTATGGCTATGTCTGCTATGGCTGCTATGGCTATGAATATCGCTGCTACAGCTTTGGCTGTGGCTACTATGGCTATGGCTATAGTTGCTATGGCTATGGCTATGGCCATGGCTGCTATGGCTGCTATGGCTGTGACTATGGCTGCAATAAGTTTGGCTGCGGCTGCTATGGCTATGGCTATGTCTGCCCTGGCTATGGCTATGGCTGCTGTGGCTATGCCTATGGCTATGGCAATGGCTGCTATGGCTATGGCTATGGCTGCTGCCGATATGGCTATGTCTATGACTGCTATGTCTATGGCTATGGCTATGCCTGATGTGGCTATGGCTATGGCTATGGCTGCTATGGCTATGGCTAGGCTTCTATGGCTATGGCTATGGCTCCTATAGCTATGCCCACGGCTGCTATGGCTGTGGCTATTGCTGCTATGGATATAGCTATGGCTCCTATGGCTATGCCTATGGCTGCTACGTCTATGGCTGTTATAGCTATGCGTATGGCTGCTACGGCTATGGCTATAACTGCTATGGCTATGGCATTGGCTGCTCTGGCTATGGCTATGGCTATGACAACGGCTGCTATGGCTATGGCTATGGCTGTTATGTCTATGGCTATGACTGCTATGGCTATGGCCATGGCTGGTATGGCCATGGCCATGGCTACGGCTATGGCTGCTATAGCCGCTATGGCGATGGCTACGCCTGCTATTTCTGTCGCTAATGCTGCAATGGCAATGGCAATTGCTACGGCTATGGCTATGGCTGCTATGGCTATGGCTATGGCTGGTCTGGCTATGGCTATGGCCATGCCTGCTATGGCTATGGCTATGGCTGCTATGGCTCCTATGGCTATGGCTATGGCTGTGGCTACTATGGTTATGGCTGCAGCTGCTATGGCTATGGCTCTGGCTGCTATGGCAATGGCTATGGCTGCTTTGGGTATGGCTATAGCGGCTATGGCTATTCATATGGCTGCTATGACTATGGCTATGGCCATGGCTGCCAGGGCTATGGCTATGGCTGCTATGGCTATGGCTACGGCTGTGGCTACTATGGTTATGGCTACAGCTGCTATGGCTATGGCTCTGGCTGCTATGGCAATGGCTATGGCTGCTTTGGGAATGGCTATAGCGGCTATGGCTATTCATATGGCTGCTATGACTATGGCTATGGCCATGGCTGCTAGGGCTATGGCTATGGCTGCTATGGCTATGGCTACGGCTGCTATGGCTATCGCTATGACTGCTATGGCTATGGCTACGGCTGCTATGGCTATGGCTATGGCTGCAATAGCTTTGGCTGTGGCTGCTTTGGGTATGGCTGTAGCCGCTATGACTATGGCTCTGGCTGCTATGGCTATGGCTCTGGCTGCTGTGGCTAATGCTATGGCTCCTATGGCTATGGCTATGGCTACAATGGCTATGACTATGGCTGCTATGGCTATGGCTATGTCTGCTATGGCTATGGGTATGGCTTCTATGAATATGGCTATTGCTGCCATGGCTATGGCTATGGCTGCTCTGGTTATGGTAATGGCTGCTATGGCTATCGCTATGCGTGCTACGGCTATGGCTATGGCTGCTATGGCTGCCATGGCTATGGCTATTGCTGCTAAGGTTATGGCTATGGCTATGGCTATGGCTATGGCTGCTTCGGCTATGGCTATGACTGCTATGGTTGCTACGGCTATGGCTATATCTGCTAAGGCTATGGCATTGGCTGCTGTGGCTATGGCTATGGCTATGACAATGGCTGCAATGCCTACGGCTATGGCTGCTACGTCTATGGCTGGTATAGCTATGCGTATGGCTGCTACGGCTATGGCTATAACTGCTATGGCTATGGCATTGCCTGCTGTGGCTATGGCTATGGCTATGGCAATGGCTGCTATGGCTATGGCTATGACTGCTCTGGCTATGGCTATGACTGCTCTGCTGCTATGGCTATGGCTATTGTTGCTACGGCTATGGCTATGGCTATGGCTATGGCTGCTATGGCTATCGCTATGCGTGCTATGGCTATGGCTATGGCTACTATGGCTATGGCTATGGCTATGGCTGCTATGGCTATGGCTATGGCTGCTTTGGGTATGGCTATAGCGGCTATGGCTATTCCTATGGCTGCTATGACTATGGCTATGGCCATGGCTGCTAGGGCTATGGCTATGGCTGCTATGCCTATGGCTACGGCTGCTATGGCTATCGCTATGACTGCTATGGCTATGGCTATGGCTGCTATGGCTATGGCTATGGCTGCAATAGCTTTGGCTGTGGCTGCTTTGGGTATGGCTATAGCCGCTATGGCTATGGCTCTGGCTGCTATGGCTATGGCTCTGGCTGCTGTGGCTAATGCTATGGCTGCTATGGCTATGGCTATGGCTACAATGGCTATGACTATGGCTGATATGGCTATGGCTATGGCTGCAATAGCTTTGGCTGTGGCTGCTTTGGGTATGGCTATAGCCGCTATGGCTATGGCTCTGGCTGCTATGGCTATGGCTCTGGCTGCTGTGGCTAATGCTATGGCTGCTATGGCTATGGCTATGGCTACAATGGCTATGACTATGGCTGATATGGCTATGGCTATGGCTACTATGGCTATGGCTAGGCTGCTATCGCTATCGCTATGCGTGCTATTGCTATGGCTATGGGTCCTATAGCCTTGCCTATGGCTGCTATGGCTGTGGCTATTGCTGCTATGGATATAGCTATGGCTCCAATGGCTATGGCTAAGGCTGCTACGTCTATGGCTATACCTGCTATGGCCATGGCTACGGCTATGGCTGCTACAGCCGCTATGGCTATGGCTATGCATGCTATGGCTGCCATGGCTATGGCTATTGCTGCTAAGGTTATGGCTATGGTTATGGCTATGGCTATGGCTGCTATGGCTATGGCTATGACTGCTATGACTATGGCTATGGCTATGGCTGCTATGGCTATGGCTATGTCTATGTCTGCTATGGCTGCTATGGCTATGAATATCGCTGCTATAGCCTTGGCTGTGGCAACTATGGCTGTGGCTATTGCTGCTATGGCTATGGCCATGGCTGGTATGGCTATGGCCATGGCTGGTATGGCTTTGGCCATGGCTACGGCTATGGCTGATATGGCCGCTATGGCTATGGCTATGCCTGCTATTGCTATCGCTAATGCTGCAATGGCAACGGCTATGGCTACGGCTATGGCTATGACTGCTATGGCTATGGCTATGGATTCAATAGCTTTGGCTGTGGCTACAATGGCTATGGCTATGGCTATGGCTACTATGGTTATGGCTATTGCTATGGCTGCTATGGCTGTGGCTATCGCTACTATGGCTATGGCTACGGCTATGGCTGCTATGGCTATGGCTATGGCTGCTCTGGGTATGGCTAGGGCCATGGCTGCTATGGCTATGGCTATGGCTGCTTTGGGTATGGCTATAGCTGCTATGGCTATGTTTCTGGCTGCTTTGGGTATGGCTATAGCTGCTATGGCTATGACTATGGCTGCTAAGGTTATGGCTATGGCTATGGCTCCTATGGCTATGGCCACGGTTGCTATGGCTGTCGCTATGCGTGCTATGGCTACGGCTGTGGCTGCTATAGCTATGGCTATGGCTGCTATGGTTGCTACGGCTATGGCTATATCTGCTAAGGCTATGGCATTGGCTGCTGTGGCTATGGCTATGGCTATGACAATGGCTGCAATGCCTACGGCTATGGCTGCTACGTCTATGGCTGGTATAGCTATGCGTATGGCTGCTACGGCTATGGCTATAACTGCTATGGCTATGGCATTGCCTGCTGTGGCTATGGCTATGGCTATGGCAATGGCTGCTATGGCTATGGCTATGGCTGCTATGTCTATGGCTGGTATTGCTATGCCAATGGCTGCTACGGCTATGGCTATAACTGCTATGGCTATGGCATTGGCTACTGTGGCTATGGCTATGTTTATGGCTGCTGTGGCTGTGGCTATGGCCATGGCTGCTATGGATATAGCTATGGCTGCTATGGCTGCTATGGCTATTGCTATTGCTGCTATGGCTATGGCTATGGCTGATATGGCTATGGCTATGGCTGCTATGGCTATGGCTACGGCTGCTGTGGCTGTCGTTATGCGTGCTGTGGCTATGGCTATGGCTGCAATGGCTATGGCTATGGCTGCTATGGCTCTGGCTATTGCTGCTATGGCAATGGCTATGGCTATGGCTGATATGGCTATGGCTGTGGCTGTTATGGCTATGGCCACGGTTGCTATGGCTGTCGCTATGCGTGTTATGGCTATGTCTATGGCTGCTATGGCTATGGCTATGGCTATGGCTGCTATGGATATAGCTATGGCTGCTATGGCTATGGCAATGGCTACGGCTGCTATGGCTATCGCTGTGGCTGCTATGGCTATGGCTATGTCTGCTATGGCTATGGCTATGGCTGGTATGGCTATGACTATGGCTGCTAAATCTGTGGCTATGGCTTTGGCTCCTATGGATATGGCTATGGCTGCTATGGCCGTGGCGATGGCTGCTGTGACTATGGCAATGGCTACGGCTGCTATGGCTATCGCTGTGGCTGCTATGGCTATGGCTATGTCTGCTATGGCTATGGCTATGGCTGCTATGGCTATGGCTATGGCCGCTATGGCTATGACTATGGCTGCTATGGCTATGGCTACGGCTGCTAGGGCTATGGCTACGGCTGCTATGGCAGTCGCTATGCGTGCTATATCTATGGCTATGGCTGCTATGGCTATAGCTATGGCTGCTATGGCTGCTATGGCTATTGCTATTGCTGCTATGGCTATGGCTATGGCTATGGCTATGCCTGCGATGGCTACGGCTATTCCTGCTATGGCTATGGCTATGGCAGCTATGGCTACGGCTGCTATGGCTATGGCTAGGCTGCTATGGCTATCGCTATGCGTGCTATTGCTATGGCTATCGCTGCTATGGATATGGCTATGGCTGCTATAGCTATCGCTATGCTTGCTACTGCTATGGCTATGGCTGCTATGGCTATGGCTATGGCTGCTATGGCTGCTATGGCTATGGCTATGGCTGCTATGGCTATGGCTATGGCTGCTGTGACTATGGCGATGGCTATGGCAACAATAGCTTTGGCTGTGGCTACAATGGGTATGGCTGTGGCTGCTATGTCTGCTATGGCTTTGGCTATGGCTATGCCTGATGTGGCTATGGCTATGGCTATGGCTGCTATGGCTATGGCTAGGCTTCTATGGCTATCGCTTTGCGTGCTTTTGCTATGGCTATGGCTCCTATAGCTATGCCCACGGCTGCTATGGCTGTGGCTATTGCTACTATGGATACAGCTATGGCTCCTGTGGCTATGCCTATGGCTGCTACGTCTATGGCTGTTATAGCTATGCGTATGGCTGCTACGGCTATGGCTATAACTGCTATGGCTATGGCATTGGCTGCTCTGGCTATGGCTATGGCTATGACAATGGCTGCAATGGCTATGGCTATGGCTGTTACGTCTATGGCTATGACTGCTATGGCTATGGCCATGGCTGGTATGGCCATGGCCATGGCTACGGCTATGGCTGCTATAGCCGCTATGGCTATGGCTATGCCTGCTATTTCTGTCGCTAATGCTGCAATGGCAATGGCAATTGCTACGGCTATGGCTATGGCTGCTATGGCTATGGCTATGGCTGGTCTGGCTATGGCTACGGCCATGGCTGCTATGGCTATGGCTATGGCTGCTATGGCTCCTATGGCTATGGCTATGGCTGTGGCTACTATGGTTATGGCTACAGCTGCTATGGCTATGGCTCTGGCTGCTATGGCAATGGCTATGGCTGCTTTGGGTATGGCTATAGCGGCTATGGCTATTCGTATGGCTGCTATGACTATGGCTATGGCCATGGCTGCTAGGGCTATGGCTATGGCTGCTATGGCTATGGCTACGGCTGCTATGGCTATCGCTATGACTGCTATGTCTGCTATGGCTATGGCTATGGCTATGGCTGCTATGTCTGCTATGGCTATGGCTATGGCTATGGCTACTATGGTTAAAGCTATAGCTGCTATTGCTATGGCTCTGGCTGCTATGGCAATGGCTATGGCTGCTTTGGGTATGGCTATAGCTGCTATGGCTATGGCTATGACTGCTCTGGCTATGGCTATGACTGCTCTGCTGCTATGGCTATGGCTATTGTTGCTACGGCTATGGCTATGGCTATGGCTATGGCTGCTATGGCTATCGCTATGCGTGCTATGGCTATGGCTATGGCTACTATGGCTATGGCTATGGCTATGGCTGCTATGGCTATGGCTATGGCTGCTTTGGGTATGGCTATAGCGGCTATGGCTATTCCTATGGCTGCTATGACTATGGCTATGGCCATGGCTGCTAGGGCTATGGCTATGGCTGCTATGCCTATGGCTACGGCTGCTATGGCTATCGCTATGACTGCTATGGCTATGGCTATGGCTGCTATGGCTATGGCTATGGCTGCAATAGCTTTGGCTGTGGCTGCTTTGGGTATGGCTATAGCCGCTATGGCTATGGCTCTGGCTGCTATGGCTACGGCTCTGGCTGCTGTGGCTAATGCTATGGCTGCTATGGCTATGGCTATGGCTACAATGGCTATGACTATGGCTGATATGGCTATGGCTATGGCTGCAATAGCTTTGGCTGTGGCTGCTTTGGGTATGGCTATAGCCGCTATGGCTATGGCTCTGGCTGCTATGGCTATGGCTCTGGCTGCTGTGGCTAATGCTATGGCTGCTATGGCTATGGCTATGGCTACAATGGCTATGACTATGGCTGATATGGCTATGGCTATGGCTACTATGGCTATGGCTAGGCTGCTATCGCTATCGCTATGCGTGCTATTGCTATGGCTATGGGTCCTATAGCCTTGCCTATGGCTGCTATGGCTGTGGCTATTGCTGCTATGGATATAGCTATGGCTCCAATGGCTATGGCTAAGGCTGCTACGTCTATGGCTATACCTGCTATGGCCATGGCTACGGCTATGGCTGCTACAGCCGCTATGGCTATGGCTATGCATGCTATGGCTGCCATGGCTATGGCTATTGCTGCTAAGGTTATGGCTATGGTTATGGCTATGGCTATGGCTGCTATGGCTATGGCTATGACTGCTATGACTATGGCTATGGCTATGGCTGCTATGGCTATGGCTATGTCTATGTCTGCTATGGCTGCTATGGCTATGAATATCGCTGCTATAGCCTTGGCTGTGGCAACTATGGCTGTGGCTATTGCTGCTATGGCTATGGCCATGGCTGGTATGGCTATGGCCATGGCTGGTATGGCTTTGGCCATGGCTACGGCTATGGCTGATATGGCCGCTATGGCTATGGCTATGCCTGCTATTGCTATCGCTAATGCTGCAATGGCAACGGCTATGGCTACGGCTATGGCTATGACTGCTATGGCTATGGCTATGGATTCAATAGCTTTGGCTGTGGCTACAATGGCTATGGCTATGGCTATGGCTACTATGGTTATGGCTATTGCTATGGCTGCTATGGCTGTGGCTATCGCTACTATGGCTATGGCTACGGCTATGGCTGCTATGGCTATGGCTATGGCTGCTCTGGGTATGGCTAGGGCCATGGCTGCTATGGCTATGGCTATGGCTGCTTTGGGTATGGCTATAGCTGCTATGGCTATGTTTCTGGCTGCTTTGGGTATGGCTATAGCTGCTATGGCTATGACTATGGCTGCTAAGGTTATGGCTATGGCTATGGCTCCTATGGCTATGGCCACGGTTGCTATGGCTGTCGCTATGCGTGCTATGGCTACGGCTGTGGCTGCTATAGCTATGGCTATGGCTGCTATGGTTGCTACGGCTATGGCTATATCTGCTAAGGCTATGGCATTGGCTGCTGTGGCTATGGCTATGGCTATGACAATGGCTGCAATGCCTACGGCTATGGCTGCTACGTCTATGGCTGGTATAGCTATGCGTATGGCTGCTACGGCTATGGCTATAACTGCTATGGCTATGGCATTGCCTGCTGTGGCTATGGCTATGGCTATGGCAATGGCTGCTATGGCTATGGCTATGGCTGCTATGTCTATGGCTGGTATTGCTATGCCAATGGCTGCTACGGCTATGGCTATAACTGCTATGGCTATGGCATTGGCTACTGTGGCTATGGCTATGTTTATGGCTGCTGTGGCTGTGGCTATGGCCATGGCTGCTATGGATATAGCTATGGCTGCTATGGCTGCTATGGCTATTGCTATTGCTGCTATGGCTATGGCTATGGCTGATATGGCTATGGCTATGGCTGCTATGGCTATGGCTACGGCTGCTGTGGCTGTCGTTATGCGTGCTGTGGCTATGGCTATGGCTGCAATGGCTATGGCTATGGCTGCTATGGCTCTGGCTATTGCTGCTATGGCAATGGCTATGGCTATGGCTGATATGGCTATGGCTGTGGCTGTTATGGCTATGGCCACGGTTGCTATGGCTGTCGCTATGCGTGTTATGGCTATGTCTATGGCTGCTATGGCTATGGCTATGGCTATGGCTGCTATGGATATAGCTATGGCTGCTATGGCTATGGCAATGGCTACGGCTGCTATGGCTATCGCTGTGGCTGCTATGGCTATGGCTATGTCTGCTATGGCTATGGCTATGGCTGGTATGGCTATGACTATGGCTGCTAAATCTGTGGCTATGGCTTTGGCTCCTATGGATATGGCTATGGCTGCTATGGCCGTGGCGATGGCTGCTGTGACTATGGCAATGGCTACGGCTGCTATGGCTATCGCTGTGGCTGCTATGGCTATGGCTATGTCTGCTATGGCTATGGCTATGGCTGCTATGGCTATGGCTATGGCCGCTATGGCTATGACTATGGCTGCTATGGCTATGGCTACGGCTGCTAGGGCTATGGCTACGGCTGCTATGGCAGTCGCTATGCGTGCTATATCTATGGCTATGGCTGCTATGGCTATAGCTATGGCTGCTATGGCTGCTATGGCTATTGCTATTGCTGCTATGGCTATGGCTATGGCTATGGCTATGCCTGCGATGGCTACGGCTATTCCTGCTATGGCTATGGCTATGGCAGCTATGGCTACGGCTGCTATGGCTATGGCTAGGCTGCTATGGCTATCGCTATGCGTGCTATTGCTATGGCTATCGCTGCTATGGATATGGCTATGGCTGCTATAGCTATCGCTATGCTTGCTACTGCTATGGCTATGGCTGCTATGGCCATGGCTATGGCTGCTATGGCTGCTATGGCTATGGCTATGGCTGCTATGGCTATGGCTATGGCTGCTGTGACTATGGCGATGGCTATGGCAACAATAGCTTTGGCTGTGGCTACAATGGGTATGGCTGTGGCTGCTATGTCTGCTATGGCTTTGGCTATGGCTATGCCTGATGTGGCTATGGCTATGGCTATGGCTGCTATGGCTATGGCTAGGCTTCTATGGCTATCGCTTTGCGTGCTATTGCTATGGCTATGGCTCCTATAGCTATGCCCACGGCTGCTATGGCTGTGGCTATTGCTACTATGGATACAGCTATGGCTCCTGTGGCTATGCCTATGGCTGCTACGTCTATGGCTGTTATAGCTATGCGTATGGCTGCTACGGCTATGGCTATAACTGCTATGGCTATGGCATTGGCTGCTCTGGCTATGGCTATGGCTATGACAATGGCTGCAATGGCTATGGCTATGGCTGTTACGTCTATGGCTATGACTGCTATGGCTATGGCCATGGCTGGTATGGCCATGGCCATGGCTACGGCTATGGCTGCTATAGCCGCTATGGCTATGGCTATGCCTGCTATTTCTGTCGCTAATGCTGCAATGGCAATGGCAATTGCTACGGCTATGGCTATGGCTGCTATGGCTATGGCTATGGCTGGTCTGGCTATGGCTACGGCCATGGCTGCTATGGCTATGGCTATGGCTGCTATGGCTCCTATGGCTATGGCTATGGCTGTGGCTACTATGGTTATGGCTACAGCTGCTATGGCTATGGCTCTGGCTGCTATGGCAATGGCTATGGCTGCTTTGGGTATGGCTATAGCGGCTATGGCTATTCGTATGGCTGCTATGACTATGGCTATGGCCATGGCTGCTAGGGCTATGGCTATGGCTGCTATGGCTATGGCTACGGCTGCTATGGCTATCGCTATGACTGCTATGGCTATGGCTACGGCTGCTTTGGGTATGGCTATAGCGGCTATGGCTATTCGTATGGCTGCTGTGACTATGGCTATGGCCATGGCTGCTAGGGCTATGGCTATGGCTGCTATGGCTATGGCTACGGCTGCTATGGCTATCGCTATGACTGCTATGGCTATGGCTACGGTTGCTATGGCTATGGCTATGGCTGCAATAGCTTTGGCTGTGGCTGCTTTGGGTATGGCTATAGCCGCTATGGCTATGGCTATGGCTGCTATGGCTATGGCTCTGGCTGCTGTGGCTAATGCTATGGCTCCTATGGCTATGGCTGTGGCTACAATGGCTATGACTATGGCTGCTATGGCTATGGCTATGTCTGCTATGGCTATGGGAATGGCTTCTATGAATATGGCTATTGCTGCCATGGCTATGGCCATGGCTGCTCTGGTTATGGTAATGGCTGCTATGGCTATCGCTATGCGTGCTACGGCTATGGCTATGGCTGCTATGGCTGCCATGGCTATGGCTATTGCTGCTAAGGTTATGGCTATGGCTATGGCTATGGCTATGGCTGCTATGGCTATGGCTATGACTGCTATGACTATGGCTATGGCTATGGCTGCTATGACTATGGCTATGTCTATGTCTGCTATGGCTGCTATGGCTATGAATATCGCTGCTATAGCCTTGGCTGTGGCAACTATGGCTGTGGCTATTGCTGCTGTGGCTATGGCCATGGCTGGTATGGCTATGGCCATGGCTGGTATGGCTTTGGCCATGGCTACGGCTATGGCTGATATGGCCGCTATGGCTATGGCTATGCCTGCTATTGCTATCGCTAATGCTGCAATGGCAATGGCTATGGCTACGGCTATGGCTATGACTGCTATGGGTATGGCTATGGATTCAATAGCTTTGGCTGTGGCTACAATGGCTATGGCTATGGCTATCGCTACTATGGTTATGGCTATTGCTATGGCTGCTATGGCTGTGGCTATTGCTACTATGGCTATGGCTACGGCTATGGCTGCTATGGCTATGGCTATGGCTGCTCTGGGTATGGCTAGGGCCATGGCTGCTATGGCTATGGCTATGGCTGCTTTGGGTATGGCTATAGCTGCTATGGCTATGTTTCTGGCTGCTTTGGGTATGGCTATAGCTGCTATGGCTATGACTATGGCTGCTAAGGTTATGGCTATGGCTATGGCTCCTATGGCTATGGCCACGGTTGCTATGGCTGTCGCTATGCGTGCTATGGCTACGGCTGTGGCTGCTATGGCTATGGCTATGGCTGCTATGGGTGCTACGGCTATGGCTATATCTGCCAAGGCTATGGCATTGGCTGCTGTGGCTATGGCTATGGCTATGACAATGGCTGCAATGCCTACGGCTATGGCTGCTACGTCTATGGCAGGTATAGCTATGCGTATAGCTGCTACGGCTATGGCTATAACTGCTATGGCTATGGCATTGGCTACTGTGGCTATGGCTATGTTTATGGCTGCTGTGGCTGTGGCTATGGCTATGGCTGCTATGGATATAGCTATGGCTGCTATGGCTGCTATGACTATTGCTATTGCTGCTATGGCTATGGCTATGGCTGATATGGCTATCGCTATGGCTGCTATGGCTATGGCTACGGCTGCTGTGGCTGTCGTTATGCGTGCTGTGACTATGGCTATGACTGCAATGGCTATGGCTATGCCTGCTATGGCTCTGGCTATTGCTGCTATGGCAATGGCTATGGCTATGGCTGATATGGCTATGGCTGTGGCTGTTATGGCTACGACCACGGTTGCTATGGCTGTCGCTATGCGTGTTATGGCTATGTCTATGGCTGCTATGGCTATGGCTATGGCTATGGCTGCTATGGATATAGCTATGGCTGCTATGGCTATGGCAATGGCTACGGCTGCTATGGCTATCGCTGTGGCTGCTATGGCTATGGCTATGTCTGCTATGGCTATGGCTATGGCTGGTATGGCTATGACTATGGCTGCTAAAGATGTGGCTATGGCTTTGGCTCCTATGGATATGGCTATGGCTGCTATGGCCGTGGCGATGGCTGCTGTGACTATGGCAATGGCTACGGCTGCTATGGCTATCGCTGTGGCTGCTATGGCTATGGCTATGGCTATGGCTGCTTTGGATATGGCTGCTATAGCTATGGCTATGGCTGCTATGGCTATGGCTATGGCTGCTTTGGATATGGCTGCTATAGCTATGGCTATGGCTGATATGGCTATGGCTGCGGCTGCTATGGCTATCGCTATGCGTGGTATTGCTATGGCTATGGCTGCTATGGCTATGTCTGTGGCTGCTATAGCTGTGGCTATGGCTATGGCTGCTGTGGCTATGGCTATGGCTGATATGGCTATGGCTATGGCTGCTATGGCTATGGCTATGGCGATGGCTGCTATGCCTATGGCTATGGCTGCTATGGCTATGGCTATGGATGCTATGGCAATGGCTATGGATGATTTGGCTATGGCTATGGATGACATGGCTATGGCTATGGCTGCTATGGCTATGGCTATGGCTGCTATGGCTACCGCTATGCGTGCTATGGCTATGGCTATGGCTGGTATGGCTATGGCTATGGCTGCTATGGATGCTATGACTATGGCTATGACTATGGCTACTATGGTTATGGCTATAGCTGCTATGGCTATGGCTCTGGCTGCTATGGCAATGGCTAAGGCTGCTTTGGGTATGGCTATAGCTGCTATGGCTGTGGCTATGGCTGCTATGACTATGGCTATGGCTGCTCTGGCTATGGCTGTGGCCATGGCTGTTAGGGCTATGGCTATGGCTGCTATGGCTATGGCTACGGCTGCAATGGCTATCGCTATGACAGCTATGGCTATGGCTACGGCTGCTATGGCTATGGCTATGGCTGCAATAGCTTTGGCTGTGGCTACTATGGCTATGGCTATGGCTATGGCTACTATGTTTATAGCTATTGCTATAGCTGCTATGGCTGTGGCTATGGCTACTATGGCTATGGCTATGGCTATGGCTGCTATGGCTATGGCTATGGCTGCTACGGCTATGGCAATGTCTGCTATGGCTGTGGCTTTGTTTTGGCTGGTACAGCTATAGCTATGGCTATGGCTACTATGGCTATGGCTATGCCCATGGCTGCTGTGGCTATGGCTATGGCTACTATGGCTATGGCTATGTCTGCTCCGGCTGCTATGGCTATGGCTATTGTTGCTACGGCTAGGCTATGGCTATGGATATTGCTGCTATGGCTCTGGCTATGGCTGCTATGGCTATGGCTATAGCTGCTGTGACTATGGCGATGGCTATGGCAGCAATAGCTCTGGCTGTGGCTACAATGGCTATGGCTGTGTCTGCTATGGCTGCTATGGCCATGGCTATTACTGCTATGTCTATGGCTGCTATGGCTATGACTGTGGCAGCATTAGCTTTGGCTGTGGCTATGTCTGCTATTGCTATGGCTATGGCTATGGCTATGTCTGTGGCTATTATGGCTATGGCTGCAGCTGCTGTGGCTATGGCTCCGGCTGCTATGGCTATGGCTATTGCTATGCCTGGATATGGATATAGCTGCTATGGCTATGACTATGGCTGCTAAGGCTGTGACTATGGCTTTGGCTCCTATGGATATGGCTATGGCTGCTATGGCCGTGGCGATGGCTGCCGTGACTATGGCAATGTCTACGGATGCTATGGCTATCGCTGTGGCTGCTATGGCTATGGCTATGTCTGCTATGGCTATGGCTATGGCTGCTATGGCTATGGCTATGGCTGCTATGGCTATGACTATGGCTGCTATGGCTATGGCTACGGCTGCTAGGGCTATGGCTACGGCTGCTATGGCAGTCGCTATGCGTGCTATGTCTATGGCTATGGCTGCTATGGCTATAGCTATAGCTGCTATGGCTGCTATGGCTGTTGCTATTGCTGCTATGGCTATGGCTATGGCTATGGCTATGCCTGCGATGGTTACGGCTATTCCTGCTATGGCTATGGCTATGGCAGCTATGGCTACGGCTGCTATGGCTATGGCTGCGGCTGCTATGGCTATCGCTATGCGTGCTATTGCTATGGCTATCGCTGCTATGGCTATGGCTATGGCTGCTATGGCTATGGCTATGGCTGCTTTGGATATGGCTGCTATAGCTATGGCTATGGCTGATATGGCTATGGCTATAGCTGCTATGGCTATGGGTATGGATGCTTTGGCTATGGCTATGGCTGATATGGCTATGGCTATGGCTGCTGTGGCTATGGCTACGGCAGCTATGGCTGTCGCTATGCGTGCTATGGCTATGGCTATGGCTTCTATGGCTATGGCTATGGCTGCTATGGCCATGGCTATGACTGCTATGACTATGGCTATGGCTATGGCTGCTATGGCTATGGCTATGGCTATGTCTGCTATGGCTGCTATGGCTATGAATATCGCTGCTATAGGTTTGGCTGTGGCTACTATGGCTGTGGCTATTCTTGCTATGGCTATGGCCATGGCTGGTATGGCTATGGCCATGGCTACGGCTATGGCTGATATGGCCACTATGGCTATGGCTATGCCTGCTATTGCTATCGCTAATGCTGCAATGGCAATGGCTATGGCTACGGCTATGGCTACGGCTGCTATGGCTATGGCTATGGCTGCTCTGGCTATGGCTATGGCCATGGCTGCTATGGCTATGGCTATGGCTGCTATGGCTGTGGCTATGGCTGCTGTGGCTATGGCTGCTATAGCTATGGCTATGGCTGCTAATGCCTTGACTATGGCTGCGGCTGCTATGGCTATGACTATGTCTGCTATGGCGGTGGCTATGGCTATGGCTGCTACAGCTATGGCTATGTCTGTGGCTGCTATGGCTATGACTATGTCTGCTATGGCGGTGGCTATGGCTATGGCTGCTATGGCTATGTCAATGGCTGCTATGGCTGTGGCTGTGGCTATTGCTGCAATGGATATAGCTATGGCTCCTATGGCTATGGCTATGGCTGCTACGTCTATGGCCAGTCTAGCTATGCGTACGACAGCTACGGCTATGGCTATAACTGCTATGGCAATGGCATTGGCTGCTGTGGCTATGGCTATGTCTATGTCGGCTCTGGCTATGGCTATGCCTGCTGTGGCTATGGCTATGGCTTTGACAATGGCTGCTATGGCTATGGCTATGGCTGCTATGGCTATGGCTTTAGCTGCTATGGCTATGGCTCTGGCTGCTATGGCTATGGCTGCTATGGCTATGGCTATGGCTATGGCTGCTATGTCTATGGCTATGACAGCTATGGCTATGGCCATGGCTGGTATGGCTGAGGCTTTGGCTATGGCTGGTACAGCTATAGCTATGGCCATGGGTGGTACAGCTATAGCTATGGCCATGGCTGCTATGGCTGTGGCTATGACTGCTAAGACTATGGCTATGGCTATGGCTGATATGGCTATGGCTATGGCTATGTCTGCTATGGCTGCGATGGCTATGAATATCGCTGCTATAGCTTTGGCTGTGGCTACAATGGCTATGACTATGGCTGCTATGGCTATGGCTATGTCTGCTATGGCTATGGGAATGGCTTCTATGAATATGGCTATTGCTGCCATGGCTATGGCCATGGCTGCTCTGGTTATGGTAATGGCTGCTATGGCTATCGCTATGCGTGCTACGGCTATGGCTATGGCTGCTATGGCTGCCATGGCTATGGCTATTGCTGCTAAGGTTATGGCTATGGCTATGGCTATGGCTATGGCTGCTATGGCTATGGCTATGACTGCTATGACTATGGCTATGGCTATGGCTGCTATGACTATGGCTATGTCTATGTCTGCTATGGCTACTATGGCTATGAATATCGCTGCTATAGCCTTGGCTGTGGCAACTATGGCTGTGGCTATTGCTGCTGTGGCTATGGCCATGGCTGGTATGGCTATGGCCATGGCTGGTATGGCTTTGGCCATGGCTACGGCTATGGCTGATATGGCCGCTATGGCTATGGCTATGCCTGCTATTGCTATCGCTAATGCTGCAATGGCAATGGCTATGGCTACGGCTATGGCTATGACTGCTATGGGTATGGCTATGGATTCAATAGCTTTGGCTGTGGCTACAATGGCTATGGCTATGGCTATGGCTACTATGGTTATGGCTATTGCTATGGCTGCTATGGCTGTGGCTATTGCTACTATGGCTATGGCTACGGCTATGGCTGCTATGGCTATGGCTATGGCTGCTCTGGGTATGGCTAGGGCCATGGCTGCTATGGCTATGGCTATGGCTGCTTTGGGTATGGCTATAGCTGCTATGGCTATGTTTCTGGCTGCTTTGGGTATGGCTATAGCTGCTATGGCTATGACTATGGCTGCTAAGGTTATGGCTATGGCTATGGCTCCTATGGCTATGGCCACGGTTGCTATGGCTGTCGCTATGCGTGCTATGGCTACGGCTGTGGCTGCTATGGCTATGGCTATGGCTGCTATGGGTGCTACGGCTATGGCTATATCTGCCAAGGCTATGGCATTGGCTGCTGTGGCTATGGCTATGGCTATGACAATGGCTGCAATGCCTACGGCTATGGCTGCTACGTCTATGGCAGGTATAGCTATGCGTATGGCTGCTACGGCTATGGCTATAACTGCTATGGCTATGGCATTGGCTACTGTGGCTATGGCTATGTTTATGGCTGCTGTGGCTGTGGCTATGGCTATGGCTGCTATGGATATAGCTATGGCTGCTATGGCTGCTATGGCTATTGCTATTGCTGCTATGGCTATGGCTATGGCTGATATGGCTATCGCTATGGCTGCTATGGCTATGGCTACGGCTGCTGTGGCTGTCGTTATGCGTGCTGTGACTATGGCTATGACTGCAATGGCTATGGCTATGCCTGCTATGGCTCTGGCTATTGCTGCTATGGCAATGGCTATGGCTATGGCTGATATGGCTATGGCTGTGGCTGTTATGGCTACGACCACGGTTGCTATGGCTGTCGCTATGCGTGTTATGGCTATGTCTATGGCTGCTATGGCTATGGCTATGGCTATGGCTGCTATGGATATAGCTATGGCTGCTATGGCTATGGCAATGGCTACGGCTGCTATGGCTATCGCTGTGGCTGCTATGGCTATGGCTATGTCTGCTATGGCTATGGCTATGGCTGGTATGGCTATGACTATGGCTGCTAAAGATGTGGCTATGGCTTTGGCTCCTATGGATATGGCTATGGCTGCTATGGCCGTGGCGATGGCTGCTGTGACTATGGCAATGGCTACGGCTGCTATGGCTATCGCTGTGGCTGCTATGGCTATGGCTATGGCTATGGCTGCTTTGGATATGGCTGCTATAGCTATGGCTATGGCTGCTATGGCTATGGCTATGGCTGCTTTGGATATGGCTGCTATAGCTATGGCTATGGCTGATATGGCTATGGCTGCGGCTGCTATGGCTATCGCTATGCGTGGTATTGCTATGGCTATGGCTGCTATGGCTATGTCTGTGGCTGCTATAGCTGTGGCTATGGCTATGGCTGCTGTGGCTATGGCTATGGCTGATATGGCTATGGCTATGGCTGCTATGGCTATGGCTATGGCGATGGCTGCTATGCCTATGGCTATGGCTGCTATGGCTATGGCTATGGATGCTATGGCAATGGCTATGGATGATTTGGCTATGGCTATGGATGACATGGCTATGGCTATGGCTGCTATGGCTATGGCTATGGCTGCTATGGCTACCGCTATGCGTGCTATGGCTATGGCTATGGCTGGTATGGCTATGGCTATGGCTGCTATGGATGCTATGACTATGGCTATGACTATGGCTACTATGGTTATGGCTATAGCTGCTATGGCTATGGCTCTGGCTGCTATGGCAATGGCTAAGGCTGCTTTGGGTATGGCTATAGCTGCTATGGCTGTGGCTATGGCTGCTATGACTATGGCTATGGCTGCTCTGGCTATGGCTGTGGCCATGGCTGTTAGGGCTATGGCTATGGCTGCTATGGCTATGGCTACGGCTGCAATGGCTATCGCTATGACAGCTATGGCTATGGCTACGGCTGCTATGGCTATGGCTATGGCTGCAATAGCTTTGGCTGTGGCTACTATGGCTATGGCTATGGCTATGGCTACTATGTTTATAGCTATTGCTATAGCTGCTATGGCTGTGGCTATGGCTACTATGGCTATGGCTATGGCTATGGCTGCTATGGCTATGGCTATGGCTGCTACGGCTATGGCAATGTCTGCTATGGCTGTGGCTTTGTTTTGGCTGGTACAGCTATAGCTATGGCTATGGCTACTATGGCTATGGCTATGCCCATGGCTGCTGTGGCTATGGCTATGGCTACTATGGCTATGGCTATGTCTGCTCCGGCTGCTATGGCTATGGCTATTGTTGCTACGGCTAGGCTATGGCTATGGATATGGCTGCTATGGCTCTGGCTATGGCTGCTATGGCTATGGCTATAGCTGCTGTGACTATGGCGATGGCTATGGCAGCAATAGCTCTGGCTGTGGCTACAATGGCTATGGCTGTGTCTGCTATGGCTGCTATGGCCATGGCTATTACTGCTATGTCTATGGCTGCTATGGCTATGACTGTGGCAGCATTAGCTTTGGCTGTGGCTATGTCTGCTATTGCTATGGCTATGGCTATGGCTATGTCTGTGGCTATTATGGCTATGGCTGCAGCTGCTGTGGCTATGGCTCCGGCTGCTATGGCTATGGCTATTGCTATGCCTGGATATGGATATAGCTGCTATGGCTATGACTATGGCTGCTAAGGCTGTGGCTATGGCTTTGGCTCCTATGGATATGGCTATGGCTGCTATGGCCGTGGCGATGGCTGCCGTGACTATGGCAATGTCTACGGATGCTATGGCTATCGCTGTGGCTGCTATGGCTATGGCTATGTCTGCTATGGCTATGGCTATGGCTGCTATGGCTATGGCTATGGCTGCTATGGCTATGACTATGGCTGCTATGGCTATGGCTACGGCTGCTAGGGCTATGGCTACGGCTGCTATGGCAGTCGCTATGCGTGCTATGTCTATGGCTATGGCTGCTATGGCTATAGCTATGGCTGCTATGGCTGCTATGGCTGTTGCTATTGCTGCTATGGCTATGGCTATGGCTATGGCTATGCCTGCGATGGTTACGGCTATTCCTGCTATGGCTATGGCTATGGCAGCTATGGCTACGGCTGCTATGGCTATGGCTGCGGCTGCTATGGCTATCGCTATGCGTGCTATTGCTATGGCTATCGCTGCTATGGCTATGGCTATGGCTGCTATGGCTATGGCTATGGCTGCTTTGGATATGGCTGCTATAGCTATGGCTATGGCTGATATGGCTATGGCTATAGCTGCTATGGCTATGGGTATGGATGCTTTGGCTATGGCTATGGCTGATATGGCTATGGCTATGGCTGCTGTGGCTATGGCTACGGCAGCTATGGCTGTCGCTATGCGTGCTATGGCTATGGCTATGGCTTCTATGGCTATGGCTATGGCTGCTATGGCTGTGGCTATGGCTGCTGTGGCTATGGCTGCTATAGCTATGGCTATGGCTGCTAATGCCTTGACTATGGCTGCGGCTGCTATGGCTATGACTATGTCTGCTATGGCGGTGGCTATGGCTATGGCTGCTACAGCTATGGCTATGTCTGTGGCTGCTATGGCTATGACTATGTCTGCTATGGCGGTGGCTATGGCTATGGCTGCTACAGCTATGGCTATGTCTGTGGCTGCTATGGCTATGACTATGTCTGCTATGGCGGTGGCTATGGCTATGGCTGCTATGGCTATGTCAATGGCTGCTATGGCTGTGGCTGTGGCTATTGCTGCAATGGATATAGCTATGGCTCCTATGGCTATGGCTATGGCTGCTACGTCTATGGCCAGTATAGCTATGCGTACGACAGCTACGGCTATGGCTATAACTGCTATGGCAATGGCATTGGCTGCTGTGGCTATGGCTATGTCTATGTCGGCTCTGGCTATGGCTATGCCTGCTGTGGCTATGGCTATGGCTTTGACAATGGCTGCTATGGCTATGGCTCTGGCTGCTATGGCTATGGCTCTGGCTGCTATGGCTATGGCTCTGGCTGCTATGGCTATGGCTGCTATGGCTATGGCTATGGCTATGGCTGCTATGTCTATGGCTATGACAGCTATGGCTATGGCCATGGCTGGTATGGCTGAGGCTTTGGCTATGGCTGGTACAGCTATAGCTATGGCCATGGGTGGTACAGCTATAGCTATGGCCATGGCTGCTATGTCTATGGCTATGCCCATGGCTGCTGTGGCTATGGCTATGGCTACTATGGCTATGGCTATGGCTGCTATGGCTGCCATGGCTATGGCTATTGCTGCTAAGGCTATGGCTATGGCTATGGCTATGGCTATGGCTTCTATGACTATGGCTATGGCTGCTATGGCTGTGGCTATGACTGCTAAGACTATGGCTATGGCTATGGCTGATATGGCTATGGCTATGGCTATGTCTGCTATGGCTGCGATGGCTATGAATATCGCTGCTATAGCTTTGGCTGTGGCTACTATGGCTGTGGCTATTGTTGCTATGGCTATGGCCATGGCTGGTATGGCTATGGGTATGGCCATGGCTGCTATGGCTGTGGCTTTGGCTGTGGCTGGTACAGCTATAGCTATGGCTATGTCTGCTATGGCTATGGCTATGCCCATGGCTGCTGTGCCTATGGCTATGGCTCCTATGGCTATGGCTATGACTGCTCTGGCTGCTATGGGTATGGCTATTGCTGCTACGGCTATGGCTATGGCTATGGCTATGGCTGCTCTGGCTATGGCTATGGCCATGGCTGCTATGGCTATGGCTATGGCTGCTATGGCTGTGGCTATGGCTGCTGTGGCTATGGCTGCTATAGCTATGGCTATGGCTGCTAATGCCTTGACTATGGCTGCGGCTGCTATGGCTATGACTATGTCTGCTATGGCGGTGGCTATGGCTATGGCTGCTACAGCTATGGCTATGTCTGTGGCTGCTATGGCTATGACTATGTCTGCTATGGCGGTGGCTATGGCTATGGCTGCTATGGCTATGTCAATGGCTGCTATGGCTGTGGCTGTGGCTATTGCTGCAATGGATATAGCTATGGCTCCTATAGCTATGGCTATGGCTGCTACGTCTATGGCCAGTATAGCTATGCGTACGACAGCTACGGCTATGGCTATAACTGCTATGGCAATGGCATTGGCTGCTGTGGCTATGGCTATGTCTATGTCGGCTCTGGCTATGGCTATGCCTGCTGTGGCTATGGCTATGGCTTTGACAATGGCTGCTATGGCTATGGCTCTGGCTGCTATGGCTATGGCTCTGGCTGCTATGGCTATGGCTCTGGCTGCTATGGCTATGGCTGCTATGGCTATGGCTATGGCTATGGCTGCTATGTCTATGGCTATGACAGCTATGGCTATGGCCATGGCTGGTATGGCTGAGGCTTTGGCTATGGCTGGTACAGCTATAGCTATGGCCATGGGTGGTACAGCTATAGCTATGGCCATGGCTGCTATGTCTATGGCTATGCCCATGGCTGCTGTGGCTATGGCTATGGCTACTATGGCTATGGCTATGGCTGCTATGGCTGCCATGGCTATGGCTATTGCTGCTAAGGCTATGGCTATGGCTATGGCTATGGCTATGGCTTCTATGACTATGGCTATGGCTGCTATGGCTGTGGCTATGACTGCTAAGACTATGGCTATGGCTATGGCTGATATGGCTATGGCTATGGCTATGTCTGCTATGGCTGCGATGGCTATGAATATCGCTGCTATAGCTTTGGCTGTGGCTACTATGGCTGTGGCTATTGTTGCTATGGCTATGGCCATGGCTGGTATGGCTATGGCTATGGCCATGGCTGCTATGGCTGTGGCTTTGGCTGTGGCTGGTACAGCTATAGCTATGGCTATGTCTGCTATGGCTATGGCTATGCCCATGGCCGCTGTGCCTATGGCTATGGCTCCTATGGCTATGGCTATGACTGCTCTGGCTGCTATGGGTATGGCTATTGCTGCTACGGCTATGGCTATGGCTATGGCTATGGCTGCTATGGCTATGGCTATGGCTGCTATGGCTATGGCTCTGGCTGCTGTGGCTAATGCTATGTCTCCTAGGGCTATGGCTATGGCTACAATGGCTATGACTATGGCTGCTATGGCTATGGCTATGTCTGCTATGGCTATGCGTATGGCTTCTATGAATATGGTTATTGCTGCCATGGCTATGGCTATGGCTGCTCTGGTTATGGTAATGGCTGCTATGGCTATCGCTATGCGTGCTACGGCTATGGCTATGGCTGCTATGGCTGCCATGGCTATGGCTATTGCTGCTAAGGTTATGGCTATGGTTATGGCTATGGCTATGGCTGCTATGGCTATGGCTATGACTGCTATGACTATGGCTATGGCTATGGCTGCTATGGCTATGGCTATGTCTATGTCTGCTATGGCTGCTATGGCTATGAATATCGCTGCTATAGCCTTGGCTGTGGCAACTATGGCTGTGGCTATTGCTGCTATGGCTATGGCCATGGCTGGTATGGCTATGACCATGGCTGGTATGGCTTTGGCCATGGCTACGGCTATGGCTGATATGGCCGCTATGGCTATGGCTATGCCTGCTATTGCTATCGCTAATGCTGCAATGGCAATGGCTGTGGCTACGGCTATGGCTATGACTGCTATGGCTATGGCTATGGATTCAATAGCTTTGGCTGTGGCTACAATGGCTATGGCTATGGCTATGGCTACTATGGTTATGGCTATTGCTATGGCTGCTATGGCTGTGGCTATTGCTACTATGGCTATGGCTACGGCTATGGCTGCTATGGCTATGGCTATGGCTGCTCTGGGTATGGCTAGGGCCATGGCTGCTATGGCTATGGCTATGGCTGCTTTGGGTATGGCTATAGCTGCTATGGCTATGTTTCTGGCTGCTTTGGGTATGGCTATAGCTGCTATGGCTATGACTATGGCTGCTAAGGTTATGGCTATGGCTATGGCTCCTATGGCTATGGCCACGGTTGCTATGGCTGTCGCTATGCGTGCTATGGCTACGGCTGTGGCTGCTATGGCTATGGCTATGGCTGCTATGGTTGCTACGGCTATGGCTATATCTGCTAAGGCTATGGCATTGGCTGCTGTGGCTATGGCTATGGCTATGACAATGGCTGCAATGCCTACGGCTATGGCTGCTACGTCTATGGCTGGTATAGCTATGCGTATGGCTGCTACGGCTATGGCTATAACTGCTATGGCTATGGCATTGCCTGCTGTGGCTATGGCTATGGCTATGGCAATGGCTGCTATGGCTATGGCTATGGCTGCTATGTCTATGGCTGGTATTGCTATGCCAATGGCTGCTACGGCTATGGCTATAACTGATATGGCTATGGCATTGGCTACTGTGGCTATGGCTATGTTTATGGCTGCTGTGGCTGTGGCTATGGCTATGGCTGCTATGGATATAGCTATGGCTGCTATGGCTGCTATGGCTATTGCTATTGCTGCTATGGCTATGGCTATGGCTGCTATGGCTATGGCTATGGCTATGGCTGCTATGGATATAGCTATGGCTGCTATGGCTATGGCAATGGCTACGGCTGCTATGGCTATCGCTGTGGCTGCTATGGCTATGGCTATGTCTGCTATGGCTATGGCTATGGCTGGTATGGCTATGACTATGGCTGCTAAAGCTGTGGCTATGGCTTTGGCTCCTATGGATATGGCTATGGCTGCTATGGCCGTGGCGATGGCTGCTGTGACTATGGCAATGGCTACGGCTGCTATGGCTATCGCTGTGGCTGCTATGGCTATGGCTATGTCTGCTATGGCTATGGCTATGGCTGCTATGGCTATGGCTATGGCCGCTATGGCTATGACTATGGCTGCTATGGCTATGGCTATTGCTATGCCTGGATATGGATATAGCTGCTATGGTTATGGCTCTGGCTGCCATGGCTATGGCTATGGCTGCTATGGCTATGGCTGCTATGGCTGCTATGGCTATGGCTATGTCTGCTATGGCTGTGGCTATGGCTATGGCTGCTATAGCTATGGCTATGGCTATGGCTGCTATGGCTATGGCTATGGCGGCTATGGCTATTTCTACGTCTGCTATGGCTATTGTTATGGCTGCAATGGCTACGGCTATGGCTGCTATGGCTATGGCTGCTATGGCTGCTATGGCTATGGCTATGGTTATGGCTCCTATGAATATGGCTATGGCTGCTATGGCCATGGCTATGGCTGCTATGGCTATGGCTGTGGCTGCTTTGGCTATGGCTACAGCTGCTATAGCTACGGCTCTGGCTGCTATGGCTATGCCTGCTATGGCTGTGGCTATGGCTGCTGTGGCTATGGCTGCTATAGCTATGGCTATGGCTGCTAATGCCTTGACTATGGCTGCGGCTGCTATGGCTATGACTATGTCTGCTATGGCGGTGGCTATGGCTATGGCTGCTATAGCTATGGCTATGGCTGTGGCTGCTATGGCTATGACTATGTCTGCTATGGCGGTGGCTATGGCTATGGCTGCTATGGCTATGTCAATGGCTGCTATGGCTGTGGCTGTGGCTATTGCTGCAATGGATATAGCTATGGCTCCTATGGCTATGGCTATGCCTGCTACGTCTATGGCCAGTATAGCTATGCGTACGACAGCTACGGCTATGGCTATAATTGCTATGGCAATGGCATTGGCTGCTGTGGCTATGGCTATGGCTATGTCGGCTCTGGCTATGGCTATGCCTGCTGTGGCTATGGCTATGTCTTTGACAATGGCTGCTATGGCTATGGCTATGGCTGCTATGACTATGGCTGCTATGGCTATGGCTATGGCTGCTATGGCTATGGCTATGAGTGCAATAGCTTTGGCTATGGCTGCTTTGGGTATGGCTATGGCTGCTATGGCTATGGCTATGGCTGCTTTGGATATGGCTATAGCTGCTATGGCTGTGGATCTGACTGCTATGGCTATCGCTATGCGTGCTATGGCTATGGCTATGGCTGCAATGGCTATGGCTATGGCTGCAATGGCTGCTATGGCTATGGCTATTGCTGCTAAGGCTATGGCTATGGCTATGGCTATGGCTTCTATGGCTATGGCTATATCTGCTGTGGCTATGGCTATGACTGCTATGACTATGGCTATGGCTATGGCTGCTATGGCTATGGCTATGGCTATAGCTATGACTGCTATGGCTACGGCTATGGCTACGGCTATGGCTGATATGGCTATGTCTATCGCTGCTATGGCTATGGCTACGGCTGCTATGGCTATCGCTATGCGTGCTATGGCTATGGCTATGGCTGCAATGGCTATGGCTATGGCTGCAATGGCTGCTATGGCTATGGATATGGCTGTGTTTGGCTATGGCTGCTATAGCTATGGCTATGGCTGATATGGCTATGGCTATAGCTGCTATGGCTATGGGTATGGATGCTTTGGCTATGGCTATGGCTGATATGGCTATGGCTATGGCTGCTATGGCTATGGCTACGGCAGCTATGGCTGTCGCTATGCGTGCTATGGCTATGGCTATGGCTGCTATGGCTATGGCTATGGATTCTTTGGCTATGGCTAAAGCTGCTATGGCTATGACTATAGCTGCTATAGCTATGGCTATGGCTGCTATGGCTATGGCTGCTGTGGCGATAGCTATGGCTGCTATGGCTATGGCTATGGCTGCTATGGCTATTGCTATGGTTGCTTTGGATTTGGCTATAGCTGCTATGGCTGTGGATCTGGCTGCTATGGCTATGTCTGCTTTGGCTATGGCTATAGCTGCTATGGCTATGGCTCCGGCTGCTGTGGCTGTGGCTATGGCTGCTACGTCTATGGCTGGTATAGCTATGGCTATGGCTGTTACGGCTATGACTACAGCTGCGATGGCTATGGCATTGGCTGTTGTGGCTATGGCTATGTCTATAGCTGCTATGGCTGTGGCTATGGCTGCTATGGTTATATCTATGGCGGCTATGGCTATGGCTACGTCTGCTATGGCAATCGCTATGGGTACTGCTATGGCTGTGGTTATGACTGCTATGGCTATGGCTATGGCTGCTAGGGCTGCTATGGCTATGACTATTGCTGCTGTGGCTATGGCTATGACTATGGCTGATATGGCTATGGCTATGGCTGCTGTGGATAAGGCTATGCCTGGTATGGTTGTGGCTATGGCTGCTATGTCTAGGGTTGTGGCTATGGTTGCTATGGCTATGGCTATGGCTGCTATGGCTATGGCTATGGCTGCTATGGCTATGGCTATGGCTGCTATGGCTATGGCTACGGCTGGTATGGCAATCGCTATGGCTGCTCTGGCTATGGCTATGGCTGCTGCGGCTATGGCTATGACTACGGCTATGGCTGCTACTGCCGCTATGTCTGTGGCTGGTATAGCTATGCCTATGGCTGCTACGGCTATGGCTACAACTGCTATGGCTATAGCATTGGCTGCTGTGGCTATGGCTATGGCTCTAGCTGCTACGGCTATGGCTATGGCTGCCATGGCTATGGCTATGGCTGCTATGGCTATGACTATGGCTGCTGTAGCTTTGGCTGTGGATGCTATGGCTATGGCTATGGCTGCTATGGCTATGGCTATGGTCATGTCTATGGCCGCTATGGCTATGGGTAAGGCTGCTGTGGGTATGGCTATAGCTGCTATGGCTATGGCTCTGGCTGCTATGGCTTTGGCTATGGCTGCTGTGGCTATGGCTATGGCTACTATGGCTATGGCTATAACTGCTCTCGCTGCTATGGCTATGGCTATTGTTGCTACGGCTATGGCTATGGTTATAGCTATGACTGCTATGGCTATGGCTATGGCTGCTATGGCTATGGCTATGGCTGCGATGGCTATGGCTATAGCTGCTATGGCTATGGCTCCGGCTGCTATGGCTATGGCTATTGCTATGCCTTGGTATGGATATAGCTGCTATGGTTATGGCTCTGGCTGCTATGGCTATGGCTATGGCTATGGCTGCTATGGCTGTGGCTATGCCTGCTATTGCTATCGCTAATGCTGCAATGGCAATGGCTATGCCTACGGCTATGGCTATGGCTGCTATGGCTATGGCTATGGCTATGGCTGCTCTGGCTATGGCTATTGCTGCTATGGCTATGGCTACGGCTATGGCTATGGCTATGGCTATGGCTGCTATGGCTGTGGCTATGCCTGCTATTGCTATCGCTAATGCTGCAATGGCTATGGCTATGCCTGCTGTGGCTATGGCTATGGCTTTGACAATGGCTGCTAAGGCTATGGCTATGGCTGCTATGACTATGGCTGCTATGGCTATGGCTATAGCTGCTATGGCTATGGCTATGGCTGCAATAGCTTTGGCTATGGCTGCTTTGGGTATGGCTATAGCTGCTATGGCTATGGCTCTGGCTGCTATGGCTATGGCTCTGGCTGCTATGGCTATGGCTCTGGCTGCTATGGCTATGGCTGCTATGGCTATGGCTATGGCTATGGCTGCTATGTCTATGGCTATGACAGCTATGGCTATGGCCATGGCTGGTATGGCTGAGGCTTTGGCTATGGCTGGTACAGCTATAGCTATGGCCATGGGTGGTACAGCTATAGCTATGGCCATGGCTGCTATGTCTATGGCTATGCCCATGGCTGCTGTGGCTATGGCTATGGCTACTATGGCTATGGCTATGGCTGCTATGGCTGCCATGGCTATGGCTATTGCTGCTAAGGCTATGGCTATGGCTATGGCTATGGCTATGGCTTCTATGACTATGGCTATGGCTGCTATGGCTGTGGCTATGACTGCTAAGACTATGGCTATGGCTATGGCTGATATGGCTATGGCTATTGCTATGTCTGCTATGGCTGCGATGGCTATGAATATCGCTGCTATAGCTTTGGCTGTGGCTACTATGGCTGTGGCTATTGTTGCTATGGCTATGGCCATGGCTGGTAAGGCTATGGCTATGGCCATGGCTGCTATGGCTGTGGCTTTGGCTGTGGCTGGTACAGCTATAGCTATGGCTATGTCTGCTATGGCTATGGCTACGCCCATGGCTGCTGTGCCTATGGCTATGGCTCCTATGGCTATGGCTATGACTGCTCTGGCTACTATGGGTATGGCTATTGCTGCTACGGTTATGGCTATGGCTATGGCTATGGCTGCTATGGCTATGGCTATGGCTGCTATGGCTATGGCTCTGGCTGCTGTGGCTAATGCTATGTCTCCTAGGGCTATGGCTATGGCTACAATGGCTATGACTATGGCTGCTATGGCTATGGCTATGTCTGCTATGGCTATGGGTATGGCTTCTATGCATATGGCTATTGCTGCCATGGCTATGGCTATGGCTGCTCTGGTTATGGTAATGGCTGCTATGGCTATCGCTATGCGTGCTACGGCTATGGCCATGGCTGCTATGGCTGCCACGGCTATGGCTATTGCTGCTAAGGTTATGGCTATGGTTATGGCTATGGCTATGGCTGCTATGGCTATGGCTATGACTGCTATGACTATGGCTATGGCTATGGCTGCTATGGCTATGGCTATGTCTATGTCTGCTATGGCTGCTATGGCTATGAATATCGCTGCTATAGCCTTGGCTGTGGCAACTATGGCTGTGGCTATTGCTGCTATGGCTATGGCCATGGCTGGTATGGCTATGGCCATGGCTGGTATGGCTTTGGCCATGGCTACGGCTATGGCTGATATGGCCGCTATGGCTATGGCTATGCCTGCTATTGCTATCGCTAATGCTGCAATGGCAATGGCTGTGGCTACGGCTATGGCTATGACTGCTATGGCTATGGCTATGGATTCAATAGCTTTGGCTGTGGCTACAATGGCTATGGCTATGGCTATGGCTACTATGGTTATGGCTATTGCTATGGCTGCTATGGCTGTGGCTATTGCTACTATGGCTATGGCTACGGCTATGGCTGCTATGGCTATGGCTATGGCTGCTCTGGGTATGGCTAGGGCCATGGCTGCTATGGCTATGGCTATGGCTGCTTTGGGTATGGCTATAGCTGCTATGGCTATGTTTCTGGCTGCTTTGGGTATGGCTATAGCTGCTATGGCTATGACTATGGCTGCTAAGGTTATGGCTATGGCTATGGCTCCTATGGCTATGGCCACGGTTGCTATGGCTGTCGCTATGCGTGCTATGGCTACGGCTGTGGCTGCTATGGCTATGGCTATGGCTGCTATGGTTGCTACGGCTATGGCTATATCTGCTAAGGCTATGGCATTGGCTGCTGTGGCTATGGCTATGGCTATGACAATGGCTGCAATGCCTACGGCTATGGCTGCTACGTCTATGGCTGGTATAGCTATGCGTATGGCTGCTACGGCTATGGCTATAACTGCTATGGCTATGGCATTGCCTGCTGTGGCTATGGCTATGGCTATGGCAATGGCTGCTATGGCTATGGCTATGGCTGCTATGTCTATGGCTGGTATTGCTATGCCAATGGCTGCTACGGCTATGGCTATAACTGCTATGGCTATGGCATTGGCTACTGTGGCTATGGCTATGTTTATGGCTGCTGTGGCTGTGGCTATGGCTATGGCTGCTATGGATATATCTATGGCTGCTATGGCTATGGATATGGCTGCTATAGCTTTGGCTGTGACTACTTTGGCTATGGCTCTAGTTGCTATGGCTATGGCTATGGCTACGGCAGCTATGGCTGTCGCTATGCGTGCTATGGCTATGGCTATGGCTGCTATGGCTATGGCTATGGATTCTTTGGCTATGGCTAAAGCTGCTATGGCTATGACTATAGCTGTTATAGTTATGGCTATGGCTGCTATGGCTATGGCTGCTGTGGCGATAGCTATGGCTGCTATGGCTATGGCTATGGCTGCTATGGCTATTGCTATGGTTGCTTTGGATTTGGCTATAGCTGCTATGGCTGTGGATCTGGCTGCTATGGCTATGTCTGCTTTGGCTATGGCTATAGCTGCTATGGCTGTGGCTCCGGCTGCTGTGCCTGTGGCTATGGCTGCTACGTCTATGGCTGGTATAGCTATGGCTATGGCTGTTACGGCTATGACTACAGCTGCGATGGCTATGGCATTGGCTGTTGTGGCTATGGCTATGTCTATAGCTGCTATGGCTGTGGCTATGGCTGCTATGGTTATACCTATGGCGGCTATGGCTATGGCTACGTCTGCTATGGCAGTCGCTATGGGTACTGCTATGGCTGTGGTTATGACTGCTATGGCTATGGCTATGGCTGCTAGGGCTGCTATGGCTATGACTATTGCTGCTGTGGCTATGGCTATGACTGCTATGGCTATGGCTATGGCTGCTATGGCTATGGCTATGGCTGTGTTTGGCTGTGGCTGCTATAGCTATGGCTATGGCTGATATGGCTATGGCTATAGCTGCTATGGCTATGGGTATGGATGCTTTGGCTATGGTTATGGCTGATATGGCTATGCCTATAGCTGCTATGGCTATGGCTACGGCAGCTGTGGCTGTCGCTATGCGTGCTATGGCTATGGCTATGGCTGCTATGGCTATGCCTATGGATTCTTTGGCTATGGCTAAAGCTGCTATGGCTATGGCTATAGCTGCTATAGCTATGGCTATGGCTGCTATGGCTATGACTGCTGTGGCGATAGCTATGTCTGCTATGGCTATGGCTAAGGCTATGGCTGCTATGGCTATGGCTATGGCTGCTATGGCTATTGCTATGGCTGCTTTGGATTTGGCTATAGCTGCTATGGCTGTGTATCTGGCTGCTATGGCTATGTCTGCTTTGGCTATGGCTATAGCTGCTATGACTATGGCTATGGCTGCTGTGGCTATGGCTATGGCTGCTATGGCTGCTATGGCTATGGTTATTGCTGCTATGGCTACTGCTACGGGTATGGCTATGGCTGCTATGGCTATGACTATGGCTGCTAGGGCTGCTATGGCTATGACTATTGCTGCTATGGCTATGGTTACGGCTATGACTAGGGCTGCTATGGCTATGTATATGGCTGCTATGGCTATGGCTGATATAGCTATGCCTTTGGCCGCTACGGCTATGGCTATAACTGCTATGGCTATGGCTGATATAGCTATGCCTATGGCCGCTACGGCTATGGCTATAACTGCTCTGGCTATGGCATTGGCTGCTGTGGCTATGGCTATGGCTATGACAATGGCTGCTATGGCTATGCCTATGGCTGCTATGTCTATGGCTATGGCTGCTATGGCTATGGCTATGGCTATGGCTGATATGGCTATGGCTATGGCTGCTATGGCTGCTATGGCTATGGCTATTGCTGCTATGGCTACTGCTACGGGTATGGCTATGGCTGCTATGGCTATGACTGTGGCTGCTATGTCTACGGCTGGTATAGCTATGCCTATGTCTGCTACGGCTATTGCTATAACAGCTATGGCTATGGCATTGGCTACTGTGGCTATGGCTATGGCTGCTATGGCAATGGCTACGGCTGCTATGGCTATCGCTGTGGCTGCTATGGCTATGTCTATGGCTGCTATGGCTATGGCTACGGCTGCTATGGCTATGGCTACGGCTGCTAGGGCTGCTATGGCTATGACTATTGCTGCTATGGATATGGCTATGACTATGGCTGATATGGCTATGGCTATGGCTGCTATGGCTATTGCTATGGCTATGGCTATTGCTGCTATGGCTGTGGCTATGGCTACTTTGGCTATGGCTATGGCTATGCCAGCGATGGCTATGTCTATGGTTACTGTAGCTATTGCGTCTATCTGCTATGGCTATGGCTACGGCTGCTATGGCTGTCGCTATGCGTGCTATGGCTATGGCTATGGCTGCTATGGCTATGGCTATGGCTGCTATGGCAATGGCTACGGCTGCTATGGCTATGTCTATGGCTGCTATGGCTATGGCTACGGCTGCTATGGCTATGGCTACGGCTGCTAGGGCTGCTATGGCTATGACTATTGCTGCTATGGATATGGCTATGACTATGGCTGATATGGCTATGGCTATGGCTGCTATGGCTATTGCTATGGCTATGGCTATTGCTGCTATGGCTGTGGCTATGGCTACTTTGGCTATGGCTATGGCTATGCCAGCGATGGCTATGTCTATGGTTACTGTAGCTATTGCGTCTATCTGCTATGGCTATGGCTACGGCTGCTATGGCTGTCGCTATGCGTGCTATGTCTATGGCTATGGCTGCTATGGCTATGGCTATGGCTGCTATGGCTGCTATGGCTATTGCTATTGCTACTATGGCGATGGCTATGGCTATGGCTATGCCTGCGATGGCTACGGATATGGCTCCAATGGATACAGCTATAGCTGCTATGGTTATGTCTATGGCTGCTATGGCTATGGCTATGTCTGCGTTAGCTATGGCTACAGCTGCTATAGCTACGACTATGGCTGCTGTGGCTATGGATGCTGTTACTGCTGTGGCTATCGCTATGGCTGCAATGGCTATGGCTATGGCTGCGGCTGCTATGGCTATGGCTATGTCTGCTATGGCTGTGGCTATGGCCATGGCTGCTTTAGCTATGGCTATGGCTATGGCTGCTATGGCTATGGCTATGGCGGCTATGGCTATGGCTACGGCTGCTATGGCTATCGTTATGGCTGCAATGGCTAAGGCTATGGCTATGACTATGGCTGCTATGGCTATGGCTATGGCTGCTATGTATATGGCTGGTATAGCTATGCCTATGGCTGCTACGGCTATGGCTATAACTGCTATGGCTATGGCATTGGCTGCTCTGGCTATGGCTATGGCTATGACAATGGCTGCTATGCCTATGGCTATGGCTGCTATATCTACGGTTGGTATAGCTATGGCTATGGCTGCTAATGCTATGACTATAGCTGCTATGGCTATGGCTATGGCTCCTATGACTATGGCTATGGATGCTTTGGCTATGGCTAAAGCTGCTATGGCTATGACTATGGCTGTTGTTGCTATGACTATGGCTGCTATGGCTATGGCGCTGTCCGCTATGGCTGTGGCAACGGCTATGGCTGCTATAGCTATGGCTATGGCTATGGCTGCTATGGCTATCGCTATGGCTGCTATGGCTATGGCTATGGCTGCTATGGCTATTGTATTGGCTGCTGTGGCTGTGGCTATGTCTATGGATGCTATGGCTATGGCTATGGCTATGGATGCTATGGCTATGGCTATGGCTGCTTCGGATATGGCTATAGCTGCTATGGCTGTGGACCTGACTGCTATGGCTATGGCTAAGGCTGCTATGGCTACGGCAGCTTTGGCTATGGCTATAGCTGCTATGGCTATGGCTCTGGCTGCTATGTCTATGGCTGGTACAGCTATGGCTATGGCTGCGACGGATATGGCTACAGCTGCTATGGCTATGGCATTGGCTGCTGTGGCTATGGCTATGTCTATGGCTGCTATGGCTATGGCTATATCTGCTATGGATATATCTATGGCTGCTATGGCTATGGCTGGTATAGCTATGCCTATGGCTGCTACGGCTATGGCTATAACTGCTATGGCTATGGCATTGGCTACTGTGCCTATGGCTATGTTTATGGCTGCTTTGGCTATGGCTATGGCTATGGCTGCTATGTATATAGCTATGGCTGCTATGGCTATGGCTATGGCTATGGCTGCTATGGCTGTGGCTATGGCTGCTATGTCTACGGCTGGTATAGCTATGCCTATGGCTGCTACGGCTATGGCTATAACAGCTATGGCTATGGCATCGGCTACTGTGGCTATGGCTATGTCTGCTATGGCTATGGCTATGGCTGCTATGGCTATGACTATGGCTGCTAAGTCTATGGCTATGGCTATGGCTCCTATGGATATGACTATGGCTGCTATGGCTATGGCTATGGCTGCTATGGCTGCAATGGCTATTGCTATTGCTACTATGGCGGTGGCTATGGCTATGGCTATGCCTGCGATGGCTACGGATATGGCTCCAATGGATACAGCTATGGCTGCTATGGTTATGTCTATGGCTGCTATGGCTATGGCTATGTCTGCGTTAGCTATGGCTACAGCTGCTATAGCTACGACTATGGCTGCTGTGGCTATGGATGCTGTGGCTGCTGTGGCTATCGCTATGGCTGCAATGGCTATGGCTATGGCTGCGGCTGCTATGGCTATGGCTATGTCTGCTATGGCTGTGGCTATGGCCATGGCTGCTATAGCTATGGCTATGGCTATGGCTGCTATGGCTATGGCAATGGCGGCTATGGCTATGGCTATGGCTGCTATGGCTATCGTTATGGCTGCAATGGCTAAGGCTATGGCTATGACTATGGCTGCTATGGCTATGGCTATGGCTGCTATGTCTATGGCTGGTATAGCTATGCCTATGGCTGCTACGGCTATGGCTATAACTGCTATGGCTATGGCATTGGCTGCTCTGGCTATGGCTATGGCTATGACAATGGCTGCTATGGCTATGGCTATGGCTGCTATGTCTACGGCTGGTATAGCTATGCCTATGGCTGCTACGGCTATGGCTATAACAGCTATGGCTATGGCATTGGCTACTGTGGCTATGGCTATGGCTGCTATGGCAATGGCTACGGCTGCTATGGCTATCGCTGTGGCTGCTATGGCTATGTCTATGGCTGCTATGGCTATGGCTACGGCTGCTATGGCTATGGCTACGGCTGCTAGGGCTGCTATGGCTATGACTATTGCTGCTATGGATATGGCTATGACTATGGCTGATATGGCTATGGCTATGGCTGCTACGGCTATTGCTATGGCTATGGCTATTCCTGCTATGGCTGTGGCTATGGCTACTTTGGCTATGGCTATGGCTATGCCAGCGATGGCTATGTCTATGGTTACTGTAGCTATTGCGTCTATCTGCTATGGCTATGGCTACGGCTGCTATGGCTGTCGCTATGCGTGCTATGGCTATGGCTATGGCTGCTATGGCTATGGCTATGGCTGCTATGGCTGCTATGGCTATTGCTATTGCTACTATGGCGATGGCTATGGCTATGGCTATGCCTGCGATGGCTACGGATATGGCTCCAATGGATACAGCTATAGCTGCTATGGTTATGTCTATGGCTGCTATGGCTATGGCTATGTCTGCGTTAGCTATGGCTACAGCTGCTATAGCTACGACTATGGCTGCTGTGGCTATGGATGCTGTTACTGCTGTGGCTATCGCTATGGCTGCAATGGCTATGGCTATGGCTGCGGCTGCTATGGCTATGGCTATGTCTGCTATGGCTGTGGCTATGGCCATGGCTGCTTTAGCTATGGCTATGGCTATGGCTGCTATGGCTATGGCTATGGCGGCTATGGCTATGGCTACGGCTGCTATGGCTATCGTTATGGCTGCAATGGCTAAGGCTATGGCAATGACTATGGCTGCTATGGCTATGGCTATGGCTGCTATGTATATGGCTGGTATAGCTATGCCTATGGCTGCTACGGCTATGGCTATAACTGCTATGGCTATGGCATTGGCTGCTCTGGCTATGGCTATGGCTATGACAATGGCTGCTATGCCTATGGCTATGGCTGCTATATCTACGGTTGGTATAGCTATGGCTATGGCTGCTAATGCTATGACTATGGCTGCTATGGCTATGGCTATGGCTCCTATGACTATGGCTATGGATGCTTTGGCTATGGCTAAAGCTGCTATGGCTATGACTATGGCTGTTGTTGCTATGACTATGGCTGCTATGGCTATGGCGCTGTCCGCTATGGCTGTGGCAACGGCTATGGCTGCTATAGCTATGGCTATGGCTATGGCTGCTATGGCTATCGCTATGGCTGCTATGGCTATGGCTATGGCTGCTATGGCTATTGTATTGGCTGCTGTGGCTGTGGCTATGTCTATGGATGCTATGGCTATGGCTATGGCTGCTATGGCTATGGCTATGGCTGCTATGGCTATGACTATGGCAATGGCTGCTATGGCTATGGCTATGGCTGCTTTGGATATGGTTATAGCTGCTATGGCTGTGGATCTGGCTGCTATGGCTATGGCTAAGGCTGCTATGGCTACGGCAGCTTTGGCTATGGCTATAGCTGCTATGGCTATGGCTCTGGCTGCTATGGCTATGGCTATGGCTGCTATGTCTATGGCTGGTGCAGCTATGGCAATGGCTGCGACGGATATGGCTACAGCTGCTATGGCTATGGCATTGGCTGCTGTGGCTATGGCTATGTCTATGGCTGCTATGGCTATGGCTATGGCTGCTATGGATATATCTATGGCTGCTATGGCTATGGCTACGGCTGGTATGGCAATCGCTATGGCTGCTCTGGCTATGGCTATGGCTGTTGCGGCTATGGCTATGACTACGGCTATGGCTGCTACTGCCGCTATGTCTGTGGCTGGTATAGCTATGCCTATGGCTGCTACGGCTATGGCTACAACTGCTATGGCTATAGCATTGGCTGCTGTGGCTATGGCTATGGCTCTAGCTGCTACGGCTATGGCTATGGCTGCCATGGCTATGGCTATGTCTGCTATGGCTATGACTATGGCTGCTGTAGCTTTGGCTGTGGATGCTATGGCTATGGCTATGGCTGCTATGGCTATGGCTATGGTCATGTCTATGGCCGCTATGGCTATGGGTAAGGCTGCTGTGGGTATGGCTATAGCTGCTATGGCTATGGCTCTGGCTGCTATGGCTTTGGCTATGGCTGCTGTGGCTATGGCTATGGCTACTATGGCTATGGCTATAACTGCTCTCGCTGCTATGGCTATGGCTATTGTTGCTACGGCTATGGCTATGGCTATAGCTATGACTGCTATGGCTATGGCTATGGCTGCTATGGCTATGGCTATGGCTGCGATGGCTATGGCTATAGCTGCTATGGCTATGGCTCCGGCTGCTATGGCTATGGCTATTGCTATGCCTTGGTATGGATATAGCTGCTATGGTTATGGCTCTGGCTGCTATGGCTATGGCTATGGCTATGGCTGCTATGGCTGTGGCTATGCCTGCTATTGCTATCGCTAATGCTGCAATGGCAATGGCTATGCCTACGGCTATGGCTATGGCTGCTATGGCTATGGCTATGGCTGCTCTGGCTATGGCTATTGCTGCTATGGCTATGGCTATGGCTATGGCTATGGCTATGGCTGCTATGTCTGCTATGGCTATGGCTATTGCTGCTATGGCTATGGCTATGGCTATGGCTATGGCTATGGCTATGGCTGCTATGGCTATGGCTATGGATTCTTTGGCTATGGCTAAAGCTGCTATGGCTATGACTATAGCTGGTATAGCTATGGCTATGGCTGCTATGGCTATGGCTGCGGTGGCGATAGCTATGGCTGCTATGGCTATGGCTAAGGCTATGGCTGCTATGGCTATGGCTATGGCTGCTATGGCTATTGCTATGGCTGCTTTGGATTTGGCTATAGCTGCTATGGCTGTGTATCTGGCTGCTATGGCTATGTCTGCTTTGGCTATGGCTATAGCTGCTATGGCTATGGCTATGGCTGCTGTGGCTATGGCTATGGCTGCTATGGCTGCTATGGCTATGGTTATTGCTGCTATGGCTACTGCTACGGGTATGGCTATGGCTGCTATGGCTATGACTATGGCTGCTAGGGCTGCTATGGCTATGACTATTGCTGCTATGGCTATGGTTACGGCTATGACTAGGGCTGCTATGGCTATGTATATGGCTGCTATGGCTATGGCTGATATAGCTATGCCTATGGCCGCTACGGCTATGGCTATAACTGCTATGGCTATGGCTGATATAGCTATGCCTATGGCCGCTACGGCTATGGCTATAACTGCTCTGGCTATGGCATTGGCTGCTGTGGCTATTGCTATGGCTATGACAATGGCTGCTATGGCTATGCCTATGGCTGCTATGTCTATGGCTATGGCTGCTATGGCTATGGCTATGGCTATGGCTGATATGGCTATGGCTATGGCTGCTATGGCTGCTATGGCTATGGCTATTGCTGCTATGGCTACTGCTACGGGTATGGCTATGGCTGCTATGGCTATGACTGTGGCTGCTATGTCTACGGCTGGTATAGCTATGCCTATGGCTGCTACGGCTATTGCTATAACAGCTATGGCTATGGCATTGGCTACTGTGGCTATAGCTACGGCTGCTATGGCTATGGCTACGGCTGCTAGGGCTGCTATGGCTATGACTATTGCTGCTATGGATATGGCTATGACTATGGCTGATATGGCTATGGCTATGGCTGCTATGGCTATTGCTATGGCTATGGCTATTGCTGCTATGGCTGTGGCTATGGCTACTTTGGCTATGGCTATGGCTATGCCAGCGATGGCTATGTCTATGGTTACTGTAGCTATTGCGTCTATCTGCTATGGCTATGGCTACGGCTGCTATGGCTGTCGCTATGCGTGCTATGGCTATGGCTATGGCTGCTATGGCTATGGCTATGGCTGCTATGGCTGCTATGGCTATTGCTATTGCTACTATGGCGATGGCTATGGCTATGGCTATGCCTGCGATGGCTACGGATATGGCTCCAATGGATACAGCTATGGCTGCTATGGTTATGTCTATGGCTGCTATGGCTATGGCTATGTCTGCGTTAGCTATGGCTACAGCTGCTATAGCTACGACTATGGCTGCTGTGGCTATGGATGCTGTTACTGCTGTGGCTATCGCTATGGCTGCAATGGCTATGGCTATGGCTACGGCTGCTATGGCTATGGTTGCGGCTGCTATGGCTATCGCTATGTGTGCTATTGCTATGGCTATGGCTGCTATGCCTATGACTATGGCTGCATTAGATTTGGCTGTGGCTATGTCTGCTATGGCTATGGCTATGGCTATGGCTATTATGGCTATGGCTCTGGCTGCTATGGCTATGGCTACGGCTGCTTTGGGTATGGCTATAGCTGCTATGGCTATGGATCTGGCTGCTATGACTATGGCTATGGCTAGGGCAGCAATAGCTTTGGCTGTGGCTACAATGGCTATGGCTATGGCTGCTATGGCTATCGCTATGGCTGCTATGGCTATGGCTATGGCTGCTATGGCTTTTGTATTGGCTGCTGTGGCTGTGGCTATGTCTATGGATACTATGGCTATGACTATGGCTATGGATGCTATGGCTATGGCTATGGCTGCTTTGGATATGGCTATAGCTGCTATGGCTGTGGATCTGACTGCTATGGCTATGGCTAAGGCTGCTATGGCTACGGCAGCTTTGGCTATGGCTATAGCTGCTATGGCTATGGCTCTGGCTGCTATGTCTATGGCTGGTACAGCTATGGCTATGGCTGCGACGGATATGGCTACAGCTGCTATGGCTATGGCATTGGCTGCTGTGGCTATGGCTATGTCTATGGCTGCTATGGCTATGGCTATGGCTGCTATGGATATATCTATGGCTGCTATGGCTATGGCTACGGCTGGTATGGCAATCGCTATGGCTGATCTGGCTATGGCTATGGCTGCGATGGCTATGGCTATAGCTGCTATGGCTATGGCTCCGGCTGCTATGGCTATGGCTATTGCTATGCCTTGGTATGGATATAGCTGCTATGGTTATGGCTCTGGCTGCTATGGCTATGGCTATGGCTATGGCTGCTATGGCTGTGGCTATGCCTGCTATTGCTATCGCTAATGCTGCAATGGCAATGGCTATGCCTACGGCTATGGCTATGGCTGCTATGGCTATGGCTATGGCTGCTCTGGCTATGGCTATTGCTGCTATGGCTATGGCTATGGCTATGGCTATGGCTATGGCTGCTATGGCTGCTATGGCTATGGCTATTGCTGCTATGGTTATGGCTATGGCTATGGCTATGGCTATGGCTGCTGTGGCTGCGTGTGCTATGGCTATGGCTATGGCTACTATGGCTATGACTATGGCTGCTACGGCTATGGCTATGTCTGCTATGGTTATTGCTATAGCTACTACGGCTATGGCTATGGCTGCTAAGACTATGGCTATGGCTACCGCTGCTGTGGCTATGGCTATGGATGCTATGGCTACGGCTATGGCTACGGCTATGGCTGATATGGCTATGTCTATCGCTGCTATGGCTATGGCTATGGCTGCTATGGCTATGGCTACGGCAGCTATGGCTGTCGCTATGCGTGCTATGGCTATGGCTATGGCTGCTATGGCTATGGCTATGGATTCTTTGGCTATGGCTAAAGCTGCTATGGCTATGACTATAGCTGCTATAGCTATGGCTATGGCTGCTATGGCTATGGCTGCAGTGGCGATAGCTATGGCTGCTATGGCTATGGCTATGGCTGCTATGGCTATTGCTATGGTTGCTTTGGATTTGGCTATAGCTGCTATGGCTGTGGATCTGGCTGCTGTGGCTATGTCTGCTTTGGCTATGGCTATAGCTGCTATGGCTATGGCTCCGGCTGCTGTGGCTGTGGCTATGGCTGCTACGTCTATGGCTGGTATAGCTATGGCTATGGCTGTTACGGCTATGGCTACAGCTGCGATGGCTATGGCATTGGCTGTTGTGGCTATGGCTATGTCTATAGCTGCTATGGCTGTGGCTATGGCTGCTATGGTTATATCTATGGCGGCTATGGCTATGGCTACGTCTGCTATGGCAATCGCTATGGGTACTGCTATGGCTGTGGCTATGACTGCTATGGCTATGACTATGGCTGCTAGGGCTGCTATGGCTATGACTATTGCTGCTGTGGCTATGGCTATGGCTATGGCTGATATGGCTATGGCTATGGCTGCTGTGGATAAGGCTATGCCTGGTATGGTTGTGGCTATGGCTGCTATGTCTATGGTTGTGGCTATGGTTGCTATGGCTATGGCTATGGCTGCTATGGCTATGGCTATGGCTGTTATGGCTATGACTATGGCTGCTAATGCTATGGCTACGGCAGCTATGGCTGTCGCTATGCGTGCTATGGCTATGGCTATGGCTGCTATGGCTATGCCTATGGATTCCTTGGCTATGGCTAAAGCTGCTATGGCTATGGCTATAGCTGCTATAGCTATGGCTATGGCTGCTATGGCTATGACTGCTGTGGCGATAGCTATGGCTGCTATGGCTATGGCTAAGGCTATGGCTGCTATGGCTATGGCTATGGCTGCTATGGCTATTGCTATGGCTGCTTTGGATTTGGCTATGTCTATGGATGCTCTGGCTATGTCTGCGGCTGCTATGGCTATCGCTATGCGTGCTATTGCTATGGCTATGGCTGCTATGGCTATGGCTATGGCTGCTATGGCTATGGCTATGGCTGTGTTTTGCTGTGGCTGCTATAGCTATGGCTATGGCTGATATGGCTATGGCTATAGCTGCTATGGCTATGGGTATGGATGCTTTGGCTATGGCTATGGCTGATATGGCTATGCCTATAGCTGCTATGGCTATGGCTACGGCAGCTATGGCTGTCGCTATGCGTGCTATGGCTATGGCTATGGCTGCTATGGCTATGCCTATGGATTCTTTGGCTATGGCTAAAGCTGCTATGGCTATGGCTATAGCTGCTATAGCTATGGCTATGGCTGCTATGGCTATGACTGCTGTGGCGATAGCTATGGCTGCTATGGCTATGGCTAAGGCTATGGCTGCTATGGCTATGGCTATGGCTGCTATGGCTATTGCTATGGCTGCTTTGGATTTGGCTATAGCTGCTATGGCTGTGTATCTGGCTGCTATGGCTATGTCTGCTTTGGCTATGGCTATAGCTGCTATGGCTATGGCTATGGCTGCTGTGGCTATGGCTATGGCTGCTATGGCCGCTATGGCTATGGTTATTGCTGCTATGGCTACTGCTACGGGTATGGCTATGGCTGCTATGGCTATGTCTATGGCTGCTAGGGCTGCTATGGCTATGACTATTGCTGCTATGGCTATGGTTACGGCTATGACTAGGGCTGCTATGGCTATGTATATGGCTGCTATGGCTATGGCTGATATAGCTATGCCTATGGCCGCTACGGCTATGGCTATAACTGCTATGGCTATGGCTGATATAGCTATGCCTATGGCCGCTACGGCTATGGCTATAACTGCTCTGGCTATGGCATTGGCTGCTGTGGCTATGGCTATGGCTATGACAATGGCTGCTATGGCTATGCCTATGGCTGCTATGTCTATGGCTATGGCTGCTATGGCTATGGCTATGGCTATGGCTGATATGGCTATGGCTATGGCTGCTATGGCTGCTATGGCTATGGCTATTGCTGCTATGGCTACTGCTACGGGTATGGCTATGGCTGCTATGGCTATGACTGTGGCTGCTATGTCTACGGCTGGTATAGCTATGCCTATGGCTGCTACGGCTATTGCTATAACAGCTATGGCTATGGCATTGGCTACTGTGGCTATGGCTATGGCTGCTATGGCAATGGCTACGGCTGCTATGGCTATCGCTGTGGCTGCTATGGCTATGTCTATGGCTGCTATGGCTATGGCTACGGCTGCTATGGCTATGGCTACGGCTGCTAGGGCTGCTATGGCTATGACTATTGCTGCTATGGATATGGCTATGACTATGGCTGATATGGCTATGGCTATGGCTGCTATGGCTATTGCTATGGCTATGGCTATTGCTGCTATGGCTGTGGCTATGGCTACTTTGGCTATGGCTATGGCTATGCCAGCGATGGCTATGTCTATGGTTACTGTAGCTATTGCGTCTATCTGCTATGGCTATGGCTACGGCTGCTATGGCTGTCGCTATGCGTGCTATGGCTATGGCTATGGCTGCTATGGCTATGGCTATGGCTGCTATGGCTGCTATGGCTATTGCTATTGCTACTATGGCGATGGCTATGGCTATGACTATGCCTGCGATGGCTACGGATATGGCTCCAATGGATACAGCTATGGCTGCTATGGTTATGTCTATGGCTGCTATGGCTATGGCTATGTCTGCGTTAGCTATGGCTACAGCTGCTATAGCTACGACTATGGCTGCTGTGGCTATGGATGCTGTTACTGCTGTGGCTATCGCTATGGCTGCAATGGCTATGGCTATGGCTGCGGCTGCCATGGCTATGGCTATGTCTGCTATGGCTGTGGCTATGGCCATGGCTGCTTTCGCTATGGCTATGGCTATGGCTGCTATGGCTATGGCTATGGCGGCTATGGCTATGGCTAAGGCTGCTATGGCTACGGCAGCTTTGGCTATGGCTATAGCTGCTATGGCTATGGCTCTGGCTGCTATGTCTATGGCTGGTACAGCTATGGCTATGGCTGCGACGGATATGGCTACAGCTGCTATGGCTATGGCATTGGCTGCTGTGGCTATGGCTATGTCTATGGCTGCTATGGCTATGGCTATATCTGCTATGGATATATCTATGGCTGCTATGGCTATGGCTGGTATAGCTATGCCTATGGCTGCTACGGCTATGGCTATAACTGCTATGGCTATGGCATTGGCTACTGTGCCTATGGCTATGTTTATGGCTGCTTTGGCTATGGCTATGGCTATGGCTGCTATGTATATAGCTATGGCTGCTATGGCTATGGCTATGGCTATGGCTGCTATGGCTGTGGCTATGGCTGCTATGTCTACGGCTGGTATAGCTATGCCTATGGCTGCTACGGCTATGGCTATAACAGCTATGGCTATGGCATCGGCTACTGTGGCTATGGCTATGTCTGCTATGGCTATGGCTATGGCTGCTATGGCTATGACTATGGCTGCTAAGTCTATGGCTATGGCTATGGCTCCTATGGATATGACTATGGCTGCTATGGCTATGGCTATGGCTGCTATGGCTGCAATGGCTATTGCTATTGCTACTATGGCGGTGGCTATGGCTATGGCTATGCCTGCGATGGCTACGGATATGGCTCCAATGGATACAGCTATGGCTGCTATGGTTATGTCTATGGCTGCTATGGCTATGGCTATGTCTGCGTTAGCTATGGCTACAGCTGCTATAGCTACGACTATGGCTGCTGTGGCTATGGATGCTGTGGCTGCTGTGGCTATCGCTATGGCTGCAATGGTTATGGCTATGGCTGCGGCTGCTATGGCTATGGCTATGTCTGCTATGGCTGTGGCTATGGCCATGGCTGCTATAGCTATGGCTATGGCTATGGCTGCTATGGCTATGGCAATGGCGGCTATGGCTATGGCTATGGCTGCTATGGCTATCGTTATGGCTGCAATGGCTAAGGCTATGGCTATGACTATGGCTGCTATGGCTATGGCTATGGCTGCTATGTCTATGGCTGGTATAGCTATGCCTATGGCTGCTACGGCTATGGCTATAACTGATATGGCTATGGCATTGGCTGCTCTGGCTATGGCTATGGCTATGACAATGGCTGCTATGGCTATGGCTATGGCTGCTATGTCTACGGCTGGTATAGCTATGCCTATGGCTGCTACGGCTATGGCTATAACAGCTATGGCTATGGCATTGGCTACTGTGGCTATGGCTATGGCTGCTATGGCAATGGCTACGGCTGCTATGGCTATCGCTGTGGCTGCTATGGCTATGTCTATGGCTGCTATGGCTATGGCTACGGCTGCTATGGCTATGGCTACGGCTGCTAGGGCTGCTATGGCTATGACTATTGCTGCTATGGATATGGCTATGACTATGGCTGATATGGCTATGGCTATGGCTGCTACGGCTATTGCTATGGCTATGGCTATTCCTGCTATGGCTGTGGCTATGGCTACTTTGGCTATGGCTATGGCTATGCCAGCGATGGCTATGTCTATGGTTACTGTAGCTATTGCGTCTATCTGCTATGGCTATGGCTACGGCTGCTATGGCTGTCGCTATGCGTGCTATGGCTATGGCTATGGCTGCTATGGCTATGGCTATGGCTGCTATGGCTGCTATGGCTATTGCTATTGCTACTATGGCGATGGCTATGGCTATGGCTATGCCTGCGATGGCTACGGATATGGCTCCAATGGATACAGCTATAGCTGCTATGGTTATGTCTATGGCTGCTATGGCTATGGCTATGTCTGCGTTAGCTATGGCTACAGCTGCTATAGCTACGACTATGGCTGCTGTGGCTATGGATGCTGTTACTGCTGTGGCTATCGCTATGGCTGCAATGGCTATGGCTATGGCTGCGGCTGCTATGGCTATGGCTATGTCTGCTATGGCTGTGGCTATGGCCATGGCTGCTTTAGCTATGGCTATGGCTATGGCTGCTATGGCTATGGCTATGGCGGCTATGGCTATGGCTACGGCTGCTATGGCTATCGTTATGGCTGCAATGGCTAAGGCTATGGCAATGACTATGGCTGCTATGGCTATGGCTATGGCTGCTATGTATATGGCTGGTATAGCTATGCCTATGGCTGCTACGGCTATGGCTATAACTGCTATGGCTATGGCATTGGCTGCTCTGGCTATGGCTATGGCTATGACAATGGCTGCTATGCCTATGGCTATGGCTGCTATATCTACGGTTGGTATAGCTATGGCTATGGCTGCTAATGCTATGACTATGGCTGCTATGGCTATGGCTATGGCTCCTATGACTATGGCTATGGATGCTTTGGCTATGGCTAAAGCTGCTATGGCTATGACTATGGCTGTTGTTGCTATGACTATGGCTGCTATGGCTATGGCGCTGTCCGCTATGGCTGTGGCAACGGCTATGGCTGCTATAGCTATGGCTATGGCTATGGCTGCTATGGCTATCGCTATGGCTGCTATGGCTATGGCTATGGCTGCTATGGCTATTGTATTGGCTGCTGTGGCTGTGGCTATGTCTATGGATGCTATGGCTATGGCTATGGCTGCTATGGCTATGGCTATGGCTGCTATGGCTATGACTATGGCAATGGCTGCTATGGCTATGGCTATGGCTGCTTTGGATATGGTTATAGCTGCTATGGCTGTGGATCTGGCTGCTATGGCTATGGCTAAGGCTGCTATGGCTACGGCAGCTTTGGCTATGGCTATAGCTGCTATGGCTATGGCTCTGGCTGCTATGGCTATGGCTATGGCTGCTATGTCTATGGCTGGTGCAGCTATGGCAATGGCTGCGACGGATATGGCTACAGCTGCTATGGCTATGGCATTGGCTGCTGTGGCTATGGCTATGTCTATGGCTGCTATGGCTATGGCTATGGCTGCTATGGATATATCTATGGCTGCTATGGCTATGGCTACGGCTGGTATGGCAATCGCTATGGCTGCTCTGGCTATGGCTATGGCTGTTGCGGCTATGGCTATGACTACGGCTATGGCTGCTACTGCCGCTATGTCTGTGGCTGGTATAGCTATGCCTATGGCTGCTACGGCTATGGCTACAACTGCTATGGCTATAGCATTGGCTGCTGTGGCTATGGCTATGGCTCTAGCTGCTACGGCTATGGCTATGGCTGCCATGGCTATGGCTATGGCTGCTATGGCTATGACTATGGCTGCTGTAGCTTTGGCTGTGGATGCTATGGCTATGGCTATGGCTGCTATGGCTATGGCTATGGTCATGTCTATGGCCGCTATGGCTATGGGTAAGGCTGCTGTGGGTATGGCTATAGCTGCTATGGCTATGGCTCTGGCTGCTATGGCTTTGGCTATGGCTGCTGTGGCTATGGCTATGGCTACTATGGCTATGGCTATAACTGCTCTCGCTGCTATGGCTATGGCTATTGTTGCTACGGCTATGGCTATGGCTATAGCTATGACTGCTATGGCTATGGCTATGGCTGCTATGGCTATGGCTATGGCTGCGATGGCTATGGCTATAGCTGCTATGGCTATGGCTCCGGCTGCTATGGCTATGGCTATTGCTATGCCTTGGTATGGATATAGCTGCTATGGTTATGGCTCTGGCTGCTATGGCTATGGCTATGGCTATGGCTGCTATGGCTGTGGCTATGCCTGCTATTGCTATCGCTAATGCTGCAATGGCAATGGCTATGCCTACGGCTATGGCTATGGCTGCTATGGCTATGGCTATGGCTGCTCTGGCTATGGCTATTGCTGCTATGGCTATGGCTATGGCTATGGCTATGGCTATGGCTGCTATGTCTGCTATGGCTATGGCTATTGCTGCTATGGCTATGGCTATGGCTATGGCTATGGCTATGGCTATGGCTGCTATGGCTATGGCTATGGATTCTTTGGCTATGGCTAAAGCTGCTATGGCTATGACTATAGCTGGTATAGCTATGGCTATGGCTGCTATGGCTATGGCTGCGGTGGCGATAGCTATGGCTGCTATGGCTATGGCTAAGGCTATGGCTGCTATGGCTATGGCTATGGCTGCTATGGCTATTGCTATGGCTGCTTTGGATTTGGCTATAGCTGCTATGGCTGTGTATCTGGCTGCTATGGCTATGTCTGCTTTGGCTATGGCTATAGCTGCTATGGCTATGGCTATGGCTGCTGTGGCTATGGCTATGGCTGCTATGGCTGCTATGGCTATGGTTATTGCTGCTATGGCTACTGCTACGGGTATGGCTATGGCTGCTATGGCTATGACTATGGCTGCTAGGGCTGCTATGGCTATGACTATTGCTGCTATGGCTATGGTTACGGCTATGACTAGGGCTGCTATGGCTATGTATATGGCTGCTATGGCTATGGCTGATATAGCTATGCCTATGGCCGCTACGGCTATGGCTATAACTGCTATGGCTATGGCTGATATAGCTATGCCTATGGCCGCTACGGCTATGGCTATAACTGCTCTGGCTATGGCATTGGCTGCTGTGGCTATTGCTATGGCTATGACAATGGCTGCTATGGCTATGCCTATGGCTGCTATGTCTATGGCTATGGCTGCTATGGCTATGGCTATGGCTATGGCTGATATGGCTATGGCTATGGCTGCTATGGCTGCTATGGCTATGGCTATTGCTGCTATGGCTACTGCTACGGGTATGGCTATGGCTGCTATGGCTATGACTGTGGCTGCTATGTCTACGGCTGGTATAGCTATGCCTATGGCTGCTACGGCTATTGCTATAACAGCTATGGCTATGGCATTGGCTACTGTGGCTATGGCTATGGCTGCTATGGCAATGGCTACGGCTGCTATGGCTATCGCTGTGGCTGCTATGGCTATGTCTATGGCTGCTATGGCTATAGCTACGGCTGCTATGGCTATGGCTACGGCTGCTAGGGCTGCTATGGCTATGACTATTGCTGCTATGGATATGGCTATGACTATGGCTGATATGGCTATGGCTATGGCTGCTATGGCTATTGCTATGGCTATGGCTATTGCTGCTATGGCTGTGGCTATGGCTACTTTGGCTATGGCTATTGCTATGCCAGCGATGGCTATGTCTATGGTTACTGTAGCTATTGCGTCTATCTGCTATGGCTATGGCTACGGCTGCTATGGCTGTCGCTATGCGTGCTATGGCTATGGCTATGGCTGCTATGGCTATGGCTATGGCTGCTATGGCTGCTATGGCTATTGCTATTGCTACTATGGCGATGGCTATGGCTATGGCTATGCCTGCGATGGCTACGGATATGGCTCCAATGGATACAGCTATGGCTGCTATGGTTATGTCTATGGCTGCTATGGCTATGGCTATGTCTGCGTTAGCTATGGCTACAGCTGCTATAGCTACGACTATGGCTGCTGTGGCTATGGATGCTGTTACTGCTGTGGCTATCGCTATGGCTGCAATGGCTATGGCTATGGCTACGGCTGCTATGGCTATGGTTGCGGCTGCTATGGCTATCGCTATGTGTGCTATTGCTATGGCTATGGCTGCTATGCCTATGACTATGGCTGCATTAGATTTGGCTGTGGCTATGTCTGCTATGGCTATGGCTATGGCTATGGCTATTATGGCTATGGCTCTGGCTGCTATGGCTATGGCTACGGCTGCTTTGGGTATGGCTATAGCTGCTATGGCTATGGATCTGGCTGCTATGACTATGGCTATGGCTAGGGCAGCAATAGCTTTGGCTGTGGCTACAATGGCTATGGCTATGGCTGCTATGGCTATCGCTATGGCTGCTATGGCTATGGCTATGGCTGCTATGGCTTTTGTATTGGCTGCTGTGGCTGTGGCTATGTCTATGGATGCTATGGCTATGACTATGGCTATGGATGCTATGGCTATGGCTATGGCTGCTTTGGATATGGCTATAGCTGCTATGGCTGTGGATCTGACTGCTATGGCTATGGCTAAGGCTGCTATGGCTACGGCAGCTTTGGCTATGGCTATAGCTGCTATGGCTATGGCTCTGGCTGCTATGTCTATGGCTGGTACAGCTATGGCTATGGCTGCGACGGATATGGCTACAGCTGCTATGGCTATGGCATTGGCTGCTGTGGCTATGGCTATGTCTATGGCTGCTATGGCTATGGCTATGGCTGCTATGGATATATCTATGGCTGCTATGGCTATGGCTACGGCTGGTATGGCAATCGCTATGGCTGATCTGGCTATGGCTATGGCTGCGATGGCTATGGCTATAGCTGCTATGGCTATGGCTCCGGCTGCTATGGCTATGGCTATTGCTATGCCTTGGTATGGATATAGCTGCTATGGTTATGGCTCTGGCTGCTATGGCTATGGCTATGGCTATGGCTGCTATGGCTGTGGCTATGCCTGCTATTGCTATCGCTAATGCTGCAATGGCAATGGCTATGCCTACGGCTATGGCTATGGCTGCTATGGCTATGGCTATGGCTGCTCTGGCTATGGCTATTGCTGCTATGGCTATGGCTATGGCTATGGCTATGGCTATGGCTGCTATGGCTGCTATGGCTATGGCTATTGCTGCTATGGTTATGGCTATGGCTATGGCTATGGCTATGGCTGCTGTGGCTGCGTGTGCTATGGCTATGGCTATGGCTACTATGGCTATGACTATGGCTGCTACGGCTATGGCTATGTCTGCTATGGTTATTGCTATAGCTACTACGGCTATGGCTATGGCTGCTAAGACTATGGCTATGGCTACCGCTGCTGTGGCTATGGCTATGGATGCTATGGCTACGGCTATGGCTACGGCTATGGCTGATATGGCTATGTCTATCGCTGCTATGGCTATGGCTATGGCTGCTATGGCTATGGCTACGGCAGCTATGGCTGTCGCTATGCGTGCTATGGCTATGGCTATGGCTGCTATGGCTATGGCTATGGATTCTTTGGCTATGGCTAAAGCTGCTATGGCTATGACTATAGCTGCTATAGCTATGGCTATGGCTGCTATGGCTATGGCTGCAGTGGCGATAGCTATGGCTGCTATGGCTATGGCTATGGCTGCTATGGCTATTGCTATGGTTGCTTTGGATTTGGCTATAGCTGCTATGGCTGTGGATCTGGCTGCTGTGGCTATGTCTGCTTTGGCTATGGCTATAGCTGCTATGGCTATGGCTCCGGCTGCTGTGGCTGTGGCTATGGCTGCTACGTCTATGGCTGGTATAGCTATGGCTATGGCTGTTACGGCTATGGCTACAGCTGCGATGGCTATGGCATTGGCTGTTGTGGCTATGGCTATGTCTATAGCTGCTATGGCTGTGGCTATGGCTGCTATGGTTATATCTATGGCGGCTATGGCTATGGCTACGTCTACTATGGCAATCGCTATGGGTACTGCTATGGCTGTGGCTATGACTGCTATGGCTATGACTATGGCTGCTAGGGCTGCTATGGCTATGACTATTGCTGCTGTGGCTATGGCTATGGCTATGGCTGATATGGCTATGGCTATGGCTGCTGTGGATAAGGCTATGCCTGGTATGGTTGTGGCTATGGCTGCTATGTCTATGGTTGTGGCTATGGTTGCTATGGCTATGGCTATGGCTGCTATGGCTATGGCTATGGCTGTTATGGCTATGACTATGGCTGCTAATGCTATGGCTACGGCAGCTATGGCTGTCGCTATGCGTGCTATGGCTATGGCTATGGCTGCTATGGCTATGCCTATGGATTCCTTGGCTATGGCTAAAGCTGCTATGGCTATGGCTATAGCTGCTATAGCTATGGCTATGGCTGCTATGGCTATGACTGCTGTGGCGATAGCTATGGCTGCTATGGCTATGGCTAAGGCTATGGCTGCTATGGCTATGGCTATGGCTGCTATGGCTATTGCTATGGCTGCTTTGGATTTGGCTATGTCTATGGATGCTCTGGCTATGTCTGCGGCTGCTATGGCTATCGCTATGCGTGCTATTGCTATGGCTATGGCTGCTATGGCTATGGCTATGGCTGCTATGGCTATGGCTATGGCTGTGTTTTGCTGTGGCTGCTATAGCTATGGCTATGGCTGATATGGCTATGGCTATAGCTGCTATGGCTATGGGTATGGATGCTTTGGCTATGGCTATGGCTGATATGGCTATGCCTATAGCTGCTATGGCTATGGCTACGGCAGCTATGGCTGTCGCTATGCGTGCTATGGCTATGGCTATGGCTGCTATGGCTATGCCTATGGATTCTTTGGCTATGGCTAAAGCTGCTATGGCTATGGCTATAGCTGCTATAGCTATGGCTATGGCTGCTATGGCTATGACTGCTGTGGCGATAGCTATGGCTGCTATGGCTATGGCTAAGGCTATGGCTGCTATGGCTATGGCTATGGCTGCTATGGCTATTGCTATGGCTGCTTTGGATTTGGCTATAGCTGCTATGGCTGTGTATCTGGCTGCTATGGCTATGTCTGCTTTGGCTATGGCTATAGCTGCTATGGCTATGGCTATGGCTGCTGTGGCTATGGCTATGGCTGCTATGGCCGCTGTGGCTATGGTTATTGCTGCTATGGCTACTGCTACGGGTATGGCTATGGCTGCTATGGCTATGACTATGGCTGCTAGGGCTGCTATGGCTATGACTATTGCTGCTATGGCTATGGTTACGGCTATGACTAGGGCTGCTATGGCTATGTATATGGCTGCTATGGCTATGGCTGATATAGCTATGCCTATGGCCGCTACGGCTATGGCTATAACTGCTATGGCTATGGCTGATATAGCTATGCCTATGGCCGCTACGGCTATGGCTATAACTGCTCTGGCTATGGCATTGGCTGCTGTGGCTATGGCTATGGCTATGACAATGGCTGCTATGGCTATGCCTATGGCTGCTATGTCTATGGCTATGGCTGCTATGGCTATGGCTATGGCTATGGCTGATATGGCTATGGCTATGGCTGCTATGGCTGCTATGGCTATGGCTATTGCTGCTATGGCTACTGCTACGGGTATGGCTATGGCTGCTATGGCTATGACTGTGGCTGCTATGTCTACGGCTGGTATAGCTATGCCTATGGCTGCTACGGCTATTGCTATAACAGCTATGGCTATGGCATTGGCTACTGTGGCTATGGCTATGGCTGCTATGGCAATGGCTACGGCTGCTATGGCTATCGCTGTGGCTGCTATGGCTATGTCTATGGCTGCTATGGCTATGGCTACGGCTGCTATGGCTATGGCTACGGCTGCTAGGGCTGCTATGGCTATGACTATTGCTGCTATGGATATGGCTATGACTATGGCTGATATGGCTATGGCTATGGCTGCTATGGCTATTGCTATGGCTATGGCTATTGCTGCTATGGCTGTGGCTATGGCTACTTTGGCTATGGCTATGGCTATGCCAGCGATGGCTATGTCTATGGTTACTGTAGCTATTGCGTCTATCTGCTATGGCTATGGCTACGGCTGCTATGGCTGTCGCTATGCGTGCTATGGCTATGGCTATGGCTGCTATGGCTATGGCTATGGCTGCTATGGCTGCTATGGCTATTGCTATTGCTACTATGGCGATGGCTATGGCTATGGCTATGCCTGCGATGGCTACGGATATGGCTCCAATGGATACAGCTATGGCTGCTATGGTTATGTCTATGGCTGCTATGGCTATGGCTATGTCTGCGTTAGCTATGGCTACAGCTGCTATAGCTACGACTATGGCTGCTGTGGCTATGGATGCTGTTACTGCTGTGGCTATCGCTATGGCTGCAATGGCTATGGCTATGGCTGCGGCTGCCATGGCTATGGCTATGTCTGCTATGGCTGTGGCTATGGCCATGGCTGCTTTCGCTATGGCTATGGCTATGGCTGCTATGGCTATGGCTATGGCGGCTATGGCTATGGCTACGGCTGCTACGGCTATCGTTATGGCTGCATTGGCTAAGGCTATGGCTATGACTATGGCTGCTATGGCTATGGCTATAGCTGCTATGGCTATGGCTCCGGCTGCTATGGCTATGGCTATTGCTATGCCTTGGTATGGATACAGCTGCTATGGTTATGGCTCTGGCTGCTATGGCTATGGCTATGGCTATGGCTGCTATGGCTGTGGCTATGCCTGCTATTGCTATCGCTAATGCTGCAATGGCAATGGCTATGCCTACGGCTATGGCTATGGCTGCTATGGCTATGGCTATGGCTGCTCTGGCTATGGCTCTGGCCATGACTGCTATGGCCATGGCTATGGCTGCTATGGCTATGGCTATGGCTGCTCTGGCTATGGCTCTGGCCATGGCTGCTATGGCCATGGCTATGGCTGCTGTGGCTTTCGCTATGCGTGCTATGGCTATGGCTATGGCTGCTATGGCTATGTCTAAGGCTGCTTTGGGTATGGCTATAGCTGCTATGGCTATGGCTCTGGGTGTTATGGCTATAGCTATGGCTGCTATGGCTATGGATTTGGCCATGTCTATGGCTGCTATGGCTATGGCTCTGGCTGCTGTGGCTATGGCTATGGCTGCTGTGGATAAGGCTATGCCTGGTATGGTTGTGGCTATGGCTGCTATGTCTATGGTTGTGGCTATGGTTGCTATGGCTATGGCTATGGCTGCTACGGCTATGGCTATGGCTGTTATGGCTATGACTATGGCTGCTAATGCTATGGCTATGGCTATGGCTCCTATGGATATAGCTATGGCTGCTATTGCCGTGGCGATGGCTGCTGTGACTATGGCTATGGCTGCTATGGTTATGGCTGCTGAGGCTATAGCTATGGCTGCTATGGCTACGGCTATGGCTATGGATGCTCTGGCTATGGCTGCGGCTGCTATGGCTGTCGCTATGCGTGCTATGGCTATGGCTATGGCTGCTATGGCTATGCCTATGGATCCTTTGGCTATGGCTAAAGCTGCTATGGCTATGGCTATAGCTGCTATAGCTATGGCTATGGCTGCTATGGCTATGACTGCTGTGGCGATAGCTATGGCTGCTATGGCTATGGCTATGGCTATGGCTGCTATGGCTATGGCTATGGCTGCTATGGCTATTGCTATGGCTGCTTTGGATTTGGCTATAGCTGCTATGGCTGTGTATCTGGCTGCTATGGCTATGTCTGCTTTGGCTATGACTATAGCTGCTATGGCTATGGCTCCGGCTGCTATGGCTGCGGCTATGGCTGCTATGCCTACGGCTTGTATAGCTATGGCTATGGCTCTTACGGCTATGGATACAGGTGCTATGGCTATGGCGTTGGCTGTTGTGGCTATGGCTATGTCTATAGCTGCTATGGCTGTTGCTATGGCTACTATGGTTATATCTATGGCGGCTATGGCTATGGCTACGTCTGCTATGGCAATCGCTATGGCTGCTATGGCTATGGTTATGGCTGCTGTTGCTATGGCATTGGCTGCTGTGGCTATGGCTATGGCTATGACAATGTCTGTAAAGCCTACGGCTATGGCTGCTACGTCTATGCCTGGTATAGCTATGCGTATGGCTGCTACGGCTATGGCTATAACTGCTATGGCTATGGCATTGGCTGCTGTGGCTATGGCTAGGTCTATGGCTGCTATGGCTATGGCTATGGCTATGTCTGCTATGGATATAGCTGTGGCTGCTATGGCTATGGCTATGGCTACGGCTGCTATTTCTATGGCTATGGCTGCTATGTACATGGCAACGGCTGCTATTTCTATGTCTGGTATAGCTATGCCTATGGCTGCTACGGCTATGGCTATAACTGCTATTGCTATGGCACTGACTGCTGTGGCTATGGCTATGGCTATGTCTGCTCCGGCTACGGCTATGGCAGCTATGGCTGTGGCTGTGGCTATGGCTGATATGGCTATGGCTGTGGCTGCTATGGCTATGGCTACTTCTGCTAAGGCTATGGCTATGGCTATGTCTCCTATGGATATGGCTATGGCTGCTATGGCCGTGGCGATGGGTGCTGTGGCTATGGCTATGGCTGCTATTGCAATGACTATGGCTGCTATGGCTATGGCTATGTCTGCTATGGCTATGTCTGCTATAGCTATGGCTATGGCTGCTAATGCTATGACTATGGCTTCTATGGCTATGGCTATGGCTCCTATGACTATGGCTATGGATGCTTTGGCTATGGCTAAAGCTGCTATGGCTATGACTATGGCTGCTATTGCTATGACTATGGCTGCTTTGGATATGGCTATAGCTGATATGGCTGTGGATCTGGCGTTTATGGCTATGGCTAAGGCTGCTATGGCTGTGGCAGCTTTGGCTATGGCTATAGATGCTACGGCTATGGCTCTGGCTGCTATGGCTATGGCTATGGCTGCTATGTCTATGGCTGGTATAGCTATGGCTATGGCTGCTACGGATATGGCTACAGCTGCTATGGCTATGGCATTGGCTGCTGTGGCTATGGCTATGTCTATGGCTGCTATGGCTATGGCTATGGCTGCTATTGCTATGACTATGGCTGCTTTGGATATGGCTATAGCTGATATGGCTGTGGATCTGGCTGTTATGGCTATGGCTAAGGCTGCTATGGCTGTGGCAGCTTTGGCTATGGCTATAGATGCTACGGCTATGGCTCTGGCTGCTATGGCTATGGCTATGGCTGCTATGTCTATGGCTGGTATAGCTATGGCTATGGCTGCTACGGATATGGCTACAGCTGCTATGGCTATGGCATTGGCTGCTGTGGCTATGGCTATGTCTATGGCTGCTATGGCTATGGCTATGGCTGCTATGGATATATCTATGGCTGCTATGACTATGGCTACGGCTGGTATGGCAATCGATATGGCTGCAATGGCTATGGCTATGGCTATGGCTGCTATGGCTATGGCTTTGGCCATGTCTATGGCTGCTATGGCTATGGCTCTGGCTGCTGTGGCTATGGCTATGGCTGCTGTGGCTATGGCTCTGGCTGCTATGGCTATGGCCATGGCTGCTATGGCTATGGCTGCTATGGCTATGGCTGAGTTGGCTATGGCCTTGGCTACCGCTGCTATGGCTATGGCTATGGCTGCTATGGCTGTGGCTATGGCTATGGCTGCTGTGGCTAATGCTATGGCTGCTATGGCTATGGCTATGGCTACTATGGCTATGACTATGGCTGCTATGGCTATGGCTATGTCTGCTATGGCTATGGGTATGGCTGCTATGAATATGGCTATTGCTGCTATGGCTATGGCTATGGCTGCTCTGGATATGGTTATGGCTGCTATGGCTGTAGCTATGCGTGCTACGGCTATGCCTATGTCTGCTATGGTTATTGCTATAGCTACTACGGCTATGGCTACGGCTGCTAAGACTATGGCTATGGCTACCGCTGCTGTGGCTATGGCTATGGATGCCATGGCTACGGCTATGGCTACGGCTATGGCTGATATGTCTATGTCTATCGCTGCTATGGCTATGGCTACGGCTGCTATGGCTATCGCTATGCGTGCTATGGCTATGGCTATGGCTGCAACGGCTATGGCTATGGCTGCAATGGCTGCTATGGCTATGGCTATTGCTGCTAAGGCTATGGCTATGGCTATGGCTATGGCTTCTATGGCTATGGCTATATTTGCTGTGGCTATGGCTATGACTGCTATGACTATGGCTATGGCTATGGCTGCTATGGCTATGGCTATGGCTATGGCTGCTATGGCTATGGCTATGGCTGTTATGGCTATGACTATGGCTGCTAATGCTATGGCTATGGCTATGGCTCCTATGGATATAGCTATGGCTGCTATTGCCGTGGCGATGGTTGCTGTGACTTTGGCTATGGCTGCTATGGCTATGGCTGCTGTGGCTATAGCTATGGCTGCTATGGCTACGGCTATGGCTATGGATGCTCTGGCTATGGCTGCGGCTGCTATGGCTATCGCTATGCGCGCTACTGCTATGGCTATGGCTGCTATGGCTATGGCTATGGCTGCTATGGCTATGGCTATGGCTGTGTTTGGCTATGGCTGCTATAGCTATGGCTATGGCTGATATGGCTATGGCTATAGCTGCTATGGCTATGGGTATGGATGCTTTGGCTATGGCTATGGCTGATATGGCTATGGCTACGGCTGCAATGGCTATAGCTACGGCAGCTATGGCTGTCGCTATGCGTGCTATGGCTATGGCTATGGCTGCTATGGCTATGGCTATGGATTCTTTGGCTATGGCTAAAGCTGCTATGGCTATGACTATAGCTGCTATAGCTATGGCTATGGCTGCTATGGCTATGGCTGCTGTGGCGATAACTATGGCTGCTATGGCTATGGCTATGGCTACTATGGCTATTGCTATGGTTGCTTTGGATTTGGCTATAGCTGCTATGGCTGTGGATCTGGCTGCTATGGCTATGTCTGCTTTGGCTATGGCTATAGCTGCTATGGCTATGGCTCCGGCTGCTGTGGCTGTGGCTATGGCTGCTACGTCTATGGCTAGTATAGCTATGGCTATGGCTGTTACGGCTATGGCTACAGCTGCGATGGCTATGGCATTGGCTGTTGTGGCTATGGCTATGTCTATAGCTGCTATGGCTGTGGCTATGGCTCCTATGGTTATATCTATGGCGGCTATGGGTATGGCTACGTCTGCTATGGCAATCGCTATGGGTACTGCTATGGCTGTGGCTATGACTGCTATGGCTATGGCTATGGCTGCTAGGGCTGCTATGGCTATGACTATTGCTGCTGTGGCTATGGCTATGACTACGGCTGATATGGCTATGGCTATGGCTGCTGTGGATAAGGCTATGCCTGGTATGGTTGTGGCTATGGCTGCTATGTCTATGGTTGTGGCTATGGTTGCTATGGCTGTGGCTATGGCTGCTATGGTTATATCTATGGCGGCTATGGCTATGGCTACGTCTGCTATGGCAATCGCTATGGGTACTGCTATGGCTGTGGCTATGACTGCTATGGCTATGGCTGCTATGGCTATGACTGCTGTGGCGATAGCTATGGCTGCTATGGCTATGGCTATGGCTATGGCTGCTATGGCTATGGTTATGGCTGCTATGGCTATTGCTATGGCTGCTATGGCAATCGCTATGGCTGCTATGGCTATGGTTATGGCAGCTGTTGCTATGGCTATGGCTGCTATGGCTATGGCTATGGCTGCTAAGGCTATGGCTATGGCTATGGCTCCTATGTATATGGCTATGGCTGCTACGGCCATGGCTACGGCTGCTATGGCTATGCCTATGTCTGCTTTGGCCATGGCTACAGCTGCTATAGCAACGGCTCTGGCTGCTATGGCTATGCCTGCTATGGCTGTGGCTATGGCTGCTGTGGCTATGGCTGCTACAGCTATGGCAATGGCTGCTAATGCTATAACTATGGCTGCTATGGCTATGGCTATTGTTGCTATGGCAATGGCTATGGCTATGGCTGTGGCTGTTATGGCTATTGCCACGGTTGCTATGGCTGTCGCTATGCGTGCTATGGCTATGGCTATGGCTGCTATGGCTATGGCTATGGCTGCTATGGCTCTGGCTATGGATGCCAAGGCTATGGCTATGGCTGCTATGGTTGTGACTATGGCTGCTATGGCTGTGGCTGCTATAGCTATGGCTATGGCTGCTATGGCTATGGCTGCTATAGCTATGGCTATGGCTGCTATAGCTATGGCTATGGCTGCTATGGCTATGGCTGCTATAGCTATGGCTATGGCTGCTAATGCTATGACTATGGCTGCTATGACTATGCCTATGGCTCCTATGACTATGGCTATGGATGCTTTGGCTATGGCTAAAGCTGCTATGGCTATGACTATGGCTGCTATTGCTTTGACTATAGCTGCTATGGCTATGGCTATGTCTGCTATGGCTGTGGCAACGGCTATGGCTGCTATAGCTATGGCTATGGCTATGGCTGCTATGGCTATCGCTATGGCTGCTATGGCTATGGCTATGGCTGCTATGGCTATGTCTGCTATAGCTATGGCTATGGCTGCTAATGCTATGACTATGGCTGCTATAGCTATGGCTATGGCTGCTAATGCTATGACTATGGCTTCTATGGCTATGGCTATGGCTCCTATGACTATGGCTATGGCAATGGCTGCTATGGCTATGGATATGGCTATGTCTGCTATGGCTGCTATGGCTAGGAATATCGCTGCTATAGCTTTGGCTGTGACTACTTTGGCTATGGCTCTAGTTGCTATGGCTATGGCTTCTATGGCTATGGCTATATCTGCTATGGCTATGGCTATGACTGCTATGACTATGGCTATGGCAATGGCTGCTATGGCTATGGCTATGGTCATGTCTATGGCCGCTATGGCTATGGCTAAGGCTGCTTTGGGTATGGCTATAGCTGCTATGGCTATGGCACTGGCTTCTATGGCTATGGCTATGTCTGCTATGGCTGCTATGGCTATGGCTTTGGCCACGTCTACGGCTGCTATGGCTATGGCTGAGGCTGCTGTGGCTATGGTTATGGCTGCTGCGGCTATCGCTATGCGTGCTATGGCTATGGCTATGGCTGCTATGGCTATGGCTATGGCTGCTATGGCTGCTATGGCTATGGCTATGGCTATGGCTGCTATGGTTATAGCTATAGCTGCTATGGCTATGGCTCTGGCTGCTATGGCAATGGCTATGGCTGCTATGGCTATGGCTGCTGTGGCGATAGCTATGGCTGCTATGGCTATGGCTATGGCTACTATGGCTATTGCTATGGTTGCTTTGGATTTGGCTATAGCTGCTATGGCTGTGGATCTGGCTGCTATGGCTATGTCTGCTTTGGCTATGGCTATAGCTGCTATGGCTATGGCTCCGGCTGCTGTGGCTGTGGCTATGGCTGCTACGTCTATGGCTAGTATAGCTATGGCTATGGCTGTTACGGCTATGGCTACAGCTGCGATGGCTATGGCATTGGCTGTTGTGGCTATGGCTATGTCTATAGCTGCTATGGCTGTGGCTATGGCTCCTATGGTTATATCTATGGCGGCTATGGGTATGGCTACGTCTGCTATGGCCATCGCTATGGGTACTGCTATGGCTGTGGCTATGACTGCTATGGCTATGGCTATGGCTGCTAGGGCTGCTATGGCTATGACTATTGCTGCTGTGGCTATGGCTATGACTACGGCTGATATGGCTATGGCTATGGCTGCTGTGGATAAGGCTATGCCTGGTATGGTTGTGGCTATGGCTGCTATGTCTATGGTTGTGGCTATGGTTGCTATGGCTGTGGCTATGGCTGCTATGGTTATATCTATGGCGGCTATGGCTATGGCTACGTCTGCTATGGCAATCGCTATGGGTACTGCTATGGCTGTGGCTATGACTGCTATGGCTATGGCTGCTATGGCTATGACTGCTGTGGCGATAGCTATGGCTGCTATGGCTATGGCTATGGCTATGGCTGCTATGGCTATGGTTATGGCTGCTATGGCTATTGCTATGGCTGCTATGGCAATCGCTATGGCTGCTATGGCTATGGTTATGGCAGCTGTTGCTATGGCTATGGCTGCTATGGCTATGGCTATGGCTGCTAAGGCTATGGCTATGGCTATGGCTCCTATGTATATGGCTATGGCTGCTACGGCCATGCGTACGGCTGCTATGGCTATGCCTATGTCTGCTTTGGCCATGGCTACAGCTGCTATAGCAACGGCTCTGGCTGCTATGGCTATGCCTGCTATGGCTGTGGCTATGGCTGCTGTGGCTATGGCTGCTACAGCTATGGCAATGGCTGCTAATGCTATAACTATGGCTGCTATGGCTCTGGCTATGGATGCCAAGGCTATGGCTATGGCTGCTATGGTTGTGACTATGGCTGCTATGGCTGTGGCTGCTATAGCTATGGCTATGGCTGCTATGGCTATGGCTGCTATGGCTGTGGCTGCTATAGCTATGGCTATGGCTGCTAATGCTATGACTATGGCTGCTATGACTATGCCTATGGCTCCTATGACTATGGCTATGGATGCTTTGGCTATGGCTAAAGCTGCTATGGCTATGACTATGGCTGCTATTGCTTTGACTATAGCTGCTATGGCTATGGCTATGTCTGCTATGGCTGTGGCAACGGCTATGGCTGCTATAGCTATGGCTATGGCTATGGCTGCTATGGCTATCGCTATGGCTGCTATGGCTATGGCTATGGCTGCTATGGCTATGTCTGCTATAGCTATGGCTATGGCTGCTAATGCTATGACTATGGCTGCTATAGCTATGGCTATGGCTGCTTTGGATATGGCTATAGCTGATATGGCTGTGGATCTGGCGTTTATGGCTATGGCTAAGGCTGCTATGGCTGTGGCAGCTTTGGCTATGGCTATAGATGCTACGGCTATGGCTCTGGCTGCTATGGCTATGGCTATGGCTGCTATGTCTATGGCTGGTATAGCTATGGCTATGGCTGCTACGGATATGGCTACAGCTGCTATGGCTATGGCATTGGCTGCTGTGGCTATGGCTATGTCTATGGCTGCTATGGCTATGGCTATGGCTGCTATTGCTATGACTATGGCTGCTTTGGATATGGCTATAGCTGATATGGCTGTGGATCTGGCTGTTATGGCTATGGCTAAGGCTGCTATGGCTGTGGCAGCTTTGGCTATGGCTATAGATGCTACGGCTATGGCTCTGGCTGCTATGGCTATGGCTATGGCTGCTATGTCTATGGCTGGTATAGCTATGGCTATGGCTGCTACGGATATGGCTACAGCTGCTATGGCTATGGCATTGGCTGCTGTGGCTATGGCTATGTCTATGGCTGCTATGGCTATGGCTATGGCTGCTATGGATATATCTATGGCTGCTATGACTATGGCTACGGCTGGTATGGCAATCGATATGGCTGCAATGGCTATGGCTATGGCTATGGCTGCTATGGCTATGGCTTTGGCCATGTCTATGGCTGCTATGGCTATGGCTCTGGCTGCTGTGGCTATGGCTATGGCTGCTGTGGCTATGGCTCTGGCTGCTATGGCTATGGCCATGGCTGCTATGGCTATGGCTGCTATGGCTATGGCTGAGTTGGCTATGGCCTTGGCTACCGCTGCTATGGCTATGGCTATGGCTGCTATGGCTGTGGCTATGGCTATGGCTGCTGTGGCTAATGCTATGGCTGCTATGGCTATGGCTATGGCTACTATGGCTATGACTATGGCTGCTATGGCTATGGCTATGTCTGCTATGGCTATGGGTATGGCTGCTATGAATATGGCTATTGCTGCTATGGCTATGGCTATGGCTGCTCTGGATATGGTTATGGCTGCTATGGCTGTAGCTATGCGTGCTACGGCTATGCCTATGTCTGCTATGGTTATTGCTATAGCTACTACGGCTATGGCTACGGCTGCTAAGACTATGGCTATGGCTACCGCTGCTGTGGCTATGGCTATGGATGCCATGGCTACGGCTATGGCTACGGCTATGGCTGATATGTCTATGTCTATCGCTGCTATGGCTATGGCTACGGCTGCTATGGCTATCGCTATGCGTGCTATGGCTATGGCTATGGCTGCAACGGCTATGGCTATGGCTGCAATGGCTGCTATGGCTATGGCTATTGCTGCTAAGGCTATGGCTATGGCTATGGCTATGGCTTCTATGGCTATGGCTATATTTGCTGTGGCTATGGCTATGACTGCTATGACTATGGCTATGGCTATGGCTGCTATGGCTATGGCTATGGCTATGGCTGCTATGGCTATGGCTATGGCTGTTATGGCTATGACTATGGCTGCTAATGCTATGGCTATGGCTATGGCTCCTATGGATATAGCTATGGCTGCTATTGCCGTGGCGATGGTTGCTGTGACTTTGGCTATGGCTGCTATGGCTATGGCTGCTGTGGCTATAGCTATGGCTGCTATGGCTACGGCTATGGCTATGGATGCTCTGGCTATGGCTGCGGCTGCTATGGCTATCGCTATGCGCGCTACTGCTATGGCTATGGCTGCTATGGCTATGGCTATGGCTGCTATGGCTATGGCTATGGCTGTGTTTGGCTATGGCTGCTATAGCTATGGCTATGGCTGATATGGCTATGGCTATAGCTGCTATGGCTATGGGTATGGATGCTTTGGCTATGGCTATGGCTGATATGGCTATGGCTACGGCTGCAATGGCTATAGCTACGGCAGCTATGGCTGTCGCTATGCGTGCTATGGCTATGGCTATGGCTGCTATGGCTATGGCTATGGATTCTTTGGCTATGGCTAAAGCTGCTATGGCTATGACTATAGCTGCTATAGCTATGGCTATGGCTGCTATGGCTATGGCTGCTGTGGCGATAACTATGGCTGCTATGGCTATGGCTATGGCTACTATGGCTATTGCTATGGTTGCTTTGGATTTGGCTATAGCTGCTATGGCTGTGGATCTGGCTGCTATGGCTATGTCTGCTTTGGCTATGGCTATAGCTGCTATGGCTATGGCTCCGGCTGCTGTGGCTGTGGCTATGGCTGCTACGTCTATGGCTAGTATAGCTATGGCTATGGCTGTTACGGCTATGGCTACAGCTGCGATGGCTATGGCATTGGCTGTTGTGGCTATGGCTATGTCTATAGCTGCTATGGCTGTGGCTATGGCTCCTATGGTTATATCTATGGCGGCTATGGGTATGGCTACGTCTGCTATGGCAATCGCTATGGGTACTGCTATGGCTGTGGCTATGACTGCTATGGCTATGGCTATGGCTGCTAGGGCTGCTATGGCTATGACTATTGCTGCTGTGGCTATGGCTATGACTACGGCTGATATGGCTATGGCTATGGCTGCTGTGGATAAGGCTATGCCTGGTATGGTTGTGGCTATGGCTGCTATGTCTATGGTTGTGGCTATGGTTGCTATGGCTGTGGCTATGGCTGCTATGGTTATATCTATGGCGGCTATGGCTATGGCTACGTCTGCTATGGCAATCGCTATGGGTACTGCTATGGCTGTGGCTATGACTGCTATGGCTATGGCTGCTATGGCTATGACTGCTGTGGCGATAGCTATGGCTGCTATGGCTATGGCTATGGCTATGGCTGCTATGGCTATGGTTATGGCTGCTATGGCTATTGCTATGGCTGCTATGGCAATCGCTATGGCTGCTATGGCTATGGTTATGGCAGCTGTTGCTATGGCTATGGCTGCTATGGCTATGGCTATGGCTGCTAAGGCTATGGCTATGGCTATGGCTCCTATGTATATGGCTATGGCTGCTACGGCCATGGCTACGGCTGCTATGGCTATGCCTATGTCTGCTTTGGCCATGGCTACAGCTGCTATAGCAACGGCTCTGGCTGCTATGGCTATGCCTGCTATGGCTGTGGCTATGGCTGCTGTGGCTATGGCTGCTACAGCTATGGCAATGGCTGCTAATGCTATAACTATGGCTGCTATGGCTATGGCTATTGTTGCTATGGCAATGGCTATGGCTATGGCTGTGGCTGTTATGGCTATTGCCACGGTTGCTATGGCTGTCGCTATGCGTGCTATGGCTATGGCTATGGCTGCTATGGCTATGGCTATGGCTGCTATGGCTCTGGCTATGGATGCCAAGGCTATGGCTATGGCTGCTATGGTTGTGACTATGGCTGCTATGGCTGTGGCTGCTATAGCTATGGCTATGGCTGCTATGGCTATGGCTGCTATAGCTATGGCTATGGCTGCTATAGCTATGGCTATGGCTGCTATGGCTATGGCTGCTATAGCTATGGCTATGGCTGCTAATGCTATGACTATGGCTGCTATGACTATGCCTATGGCTCCTATGACTATGGCTATGGATGCTTTGGCTATGGCTAAAGCTGCTATGGCTATGACTATGGCTGCTATTGCTTTGACTATAGCTGCTATGGCTATGGCTATGTCTGCTATGGCTGTGGCAACGGCTATGGCTGCTATAGCTATGGCTATGGCTATGGCTGCTATGGCTATCGCTATGGCTGCTATGGCTATGGCTATGGCTGCTATGGCTATGTCTGCTATAGCTATGGCTATGGCTGCTAATGCTATGACTATGGCTGCTATAGCTATGGCTATGGCTGCTAATGCTATGACTATGGCTTCTATGGCTATGGCTATGGCTCCTATGACTATGGCTATGGCAATGGCTGCTATGGCTATGGATATGGCTATGTCTGCTATGGCTGCTATGGCTAGGAATATCGCTGCTATAGCTTTGGCTGTGACTACTTTGGCTATGGCTCTAGTTGCTATGGCTATGGCTTCTATGGCTATGGCTATATCTGCTATGGCTATGGCTATGACTGCTATGACTATGGCTATGGCAATGGCTGCTATGGCTATGGCTATGGTCATGTCTATGGCCGCTATGGCTATGGCTAAGGCTGCTTTGGGTATGGCTATAGCTGCTATGGCTATGGCACTGGCTTCTATGGCTATGGCTATGTCTGCTATGGCTGCTATGGCTATGGCTTTGGCCACGTCTACGGCTGCTATGGCTATGGCTGAGGCTGCTGTGGCTATGGTTATGGCTGCTGCGGCTATCGCTATGCGTGCTATGGCTATGGCTATGGCTGCTATGGCTATGGCTATGGCTGCTATGGCTGCTATGGCTATGGCTATGGCTATGGCTGCTATGGTTATAGCTATAGCTGCTATGGCTATGGCTCTGGCTGCTATGGCAATGGCTATGGCTGCTATGGCTATGGCTGCTGTGGCGATAGCTATGGCTGCTATGGCTATGGCTATGGCTACTATGGCTATTGCTATGGTTGCTTTGGATTTGGCTATAGCTGCTATGGCTGTGGATCTGGCTGCTATGGCTATGTCTGCTTTGGCTATGGCTATAGCTGCTATGGCTATGGCTCCGGCTGCTGTGGCTGTGGCTATGGCTGCTACGTCTATGGCTAGTATAGCTATGGCTATGGCTGTTACGGCTATGGCTACAGCTGCGATGGCTATGGCATTGGCTGTTGTGGCTATGGCTATGTCTATAGCTGCTATGGCTGTGGCTATGGCTCCTATGGTTATATCTATGGCGGCTATGGGTATGGCTACGTCTGCTATGGCCATCGCTATGGGTACTGCTATGGCTGTGGCTATGACTGCTATGGCTATGGCTATGGCTGCTAGGGCTGCTATGGCTATGACTATTGCTGCTGTGGCTATGGCTATGACTACGGCTGATATGGCTATGGCTATGGCTGCTGTGGATAAGGCTATGCCTGGTATGGTTGTGGCTATGGCTGCTATGTCTATGGTTGTGGCTATGGTTGCTATGGCTGTGGCTATGGCTGCTATGGTTATATCTATGGCGGCTATGGCTATGGCTACGTCTGCTATGGCAATCGCTATGGGTACTGCTATGGCTGTGGCTATGACTGCTATGGCTATGGCTGCTATGGCTATGACTGCTGTGGCGATAGCTATGGCTGCTATGGCTATGGCTATGGCTATGGCTGCTATGGCTATGGTTATGGCTGCTATGGCTATTGCTATGGCTGCTATGGCAATCGCTATGGCTGCTATGGCTATGGTTATGGCAGCTGTTGCTATGGCTATGGCTGCTATGGCTATGGCTATGGCTGCTAAGGCTATGGCTATGGCTATGGCTCCTATGTATATGGCTATGGCTGCTACGGCCATGCGTACGGCTGCTATGGCTATGCCTATGTCTGCTTTGGCCATGGCTACAGCTGCTATAGCAACGGCTCTGGCTGCTATGGCTATGCCTGCTATGGCTGTGGCTATGGCTGCTGTGGCTATGGCTGCTACAGCTATGGCAATGGCTGCTAATGCTATAACTATGGCTGCTATGGCTCTGGCTATGGATGCCAAGGCTATGGCTATGGCTGCTATGGTTGTGACTATGGCTGCTATGGCTGTGGCTGCTATAGCTATGGCTATGGCTGCTATGGCTATGGCTGCTATGGCTGTGGCTGCTATAGCTATGGCTATGGCTGCTAATGCTATGACTATGGCTGCTATGACTATGCCTATGGCTCCTATGACTATGGCTATGGATGCTTTGGCTATGGCTAAAGCTGCTATGGCTATGACTATGGCTGCTATTGCTTTGACTATAGCTGCTATGGCTATGGCTATGTCTGCTATGGCTGTGGCAACGGCTATGGCTGCTATAGCTATGGCTATGGCTATGGCTGCTATGGCTATCGCTATGGCTGCTATGGCTATGGCTATGGCTGCTATGGCTATGTCTGCTATAGCTATGGCTATGGCTGCTAATGCTATGACTATGGCTGCTATAGCTATGGCTATGGCTGCTAATGCTATGACTATGGCTTCTATGGCTATGGCTATGGCTCCTATGACTATGGCTATGGCAATGGCTGCTATGGCTATGGATATGGCTATGTCTGCTATGGCTGCTATGGCTAGGAATATCGCTGCTATAGCTTTGGCTGTGACTACTTTGGCTATGGCTCTAGTTGCTATGGCTATGGCTTCTATGGCTATGGCTATATCTGCTATGGCTATGGCTATGACTGCTATGACTATGGCTATGGCAATGGCTGCTATGGCTATGGCTATGGTCATGTCTATGGCCGCTATGGCTATGGCTAAGGCTGCTTTGGGTATGGCTATAGCTGCTATGGCTATGGCACTGGCTTCTATGGCTATGGCTATGTCTGCTATGGCTGCTATGGCTATGGCTTTGGCCACGTCTACGGCTGCTATGGCTATGGCTGAGGCTGCTGTGGCTATGGTTATGGCTGCTGCGGCTATCGCTATGCGTGCTATGTCTATGGCTATGGCTGCTATGGCTATGGCTATGGCTGCTATGGCTGCTATGGCTATGGCTATGGCTATGGCTGCTATGGTTATAGCTATAGCTGCTATGGCTATGGCTCTGGCTGCTATGGCAATGGCTATGGCTGCTTTGGGTATGGCTATAGCTGCTATGGCTATGGCTATGTCTGCTAAGACTATGGCTATGGCTACCGCTGCTGTGGCTATGGCTATGCCAGCTATGGCTTCGGCTATGGCTGGTGTGGCTGTGCCTATGGCTGCCATGGCTATGGCTATGGCTGCTATGGCTATGACTATGACTGCTATGGCTGCCATGGCTATGCCTATTGCTGCTATGGGTACTGCTATGGCTGTGGCTATCACTGCTATGGCTATGGCTATGGCTGCTAGGGCTGCTATGGCTATGACTATTGCTGCTGTGGCTATGGCTATGACTATGGCTGATATGGCTATGGCTATGGCTGCTGTGGATAAGGCTATGCCTGGTATGGTTGTGGCTATGGCTGCTATGTCTATGGTTGTGGCTACGGTTGCTATGGCTATGGCTATGGCTGCTATGGTTATGGCTATGGCTGTTATGGCTATGACTATGGCTGCTAATGCTATGGCTATGGCTATGGCTCCTATGGATATGGCTATGGCTGCTATTGCCGCGGCGATGGCTATTGTGACTATGGCTATGGCTGCTATGGCTATGGCTGCTGTGGCTATAGCTATGGCTGCTATGCCTATGGCTATGGCTATGGATGCTCTGGCTATGGCTGCGGCTGCTATGGCTATCGCTATGCGTGCTATTGCTATGGCTATGTCTGCTATGGCTATGGCCATGGCTGCTATGGCTGCTATGGCTATGGCTACTGCTGCTATGGCTACTGCTATGGGTATCATCTCAATCCTCAATGTTCAATACTCAATCCTCAATCCTGAATCCTCAATGTTCAATCCTCAATCCTCAATCCTGAACCCTCTATCCTCAACCCTCGGTCCACAATCTTCAATACCCAATCCTCAATCCTCAATCCTCAAGCCTCAACTCTCAATCCTCACTCCTCAATCCTCAATCCTCAATCCTCAATCCTCAATTCTCTATCCTCAACAGAATATCATCAATTCTCGGTTTTCAATACTTAATCCACAATCTTCAACATTCAGGTCTCAATCCTCAAATATCAATTCTCAACACCCAATCCTCAACCCTCAGTCGACAACCCTCAATCCCCAATCCTCAGTCCTCAATACTCAATCCTCAATCCTCAAACTTCAACCTGAATTCTCAATCTGGAAACATCAATACACAATTCTCAATCTTCAATCCTCATACATCAATCCTCAATCCTCTATCCTCAACGCTCATTCCACAATCCCCAATCCTCAATCTTCAATCCTCAATCCGCAATCCTCAATCCTCAACCCTTAATCCTCAATTCTCAATCCTCAACAGAATATCATCAATTCTCAGTTTTCAATACGCTATCCACAACCTTCAACGTTCAGATCTCAATCCTCAAACATCAATTCACAACACACTATCCTCATCCCTCGGTCCACAGTCTTCAATACCCAATCCTCAATCGTCAATATTCAATCCTCAATCCTCAATCATCAATAATTTATGCTCAATACACAATACTCAATCCTCAATTCTCAATACAATATTCTCAATTCGCAGTCTCGAATCCTCGATCCTCAACCATCAAATCCCAATCCTCAAACCTCAGTCCTCAATCCTCAATCCGCAATCCTCAATCCTCAGTCCTCAAACTTCAATCCTCAATATTCAATGCTCAATCCTCAATTCACAACACTCAATCCTCAACTATCAGTACTCAATCCTCAATCCTAAATCCTGAATCCTCAATTATCTATCCTCAACCCTCAACAATCAATCCTCAACCCTCAATCCTCAATACTCAATCCTCAACCCTCAGTCCTCAACCCTCAATCCTCGATGCTCAGTCCTCAATAATCAATCCTCAACCCTAAATACTCAATCCTCAATTCTCAATTCAATATTCCTAATTCGCAGTCTCGAATCCTCAATCCTCAATCTTCAAATCCCAATCCTCAAACCTCAGTCCTCAAGCCTCAATCCGCAATCCTCAATCCTCAGTCCTCAAACTTCAATCCTCAATATTCAATGATCAATCCTCAATTCACGACACTCAATCCTCAACTCTCAGTCCTCAGTCCTCAATCCTCAATCCTCAATCCTGAATCTTCAATCCTCAATTCTCAACCATCAATCCTCAACACTCAGTCATCAACCCTTAATCCTCGATCCTCAATCCTCAATCTTCGATCCTCGATCCGCAATCCTCAATCCTCAATCCTCAATCCTCAATTCGCAATCCTCAACAGAATATCGTTAATTCTCTGTTTTCAATATCCAATCCATAATCTTCAACCTTCAATCATCAATCCTCAATGCTCAATCTTCAATCATCAATCCTCAATCCTCAGTCCTCAATCCTCGACCCTCAATCCTCATTTCTTAAACATCAATCCTCAGTATTCAATCCTCAATCCTCCATCCTCAGTCCCCAAACTTCAATCCTCAATATTCAATGCTCAACACTCAATTCACAACGCTCAATCCTCAATTATCGGTACTCAATCCTCAATCCTCAATCCTGAATTCTAAATCTTCAATCCCCAATACGCAATCATCAATCCTCAATCCTCAATCATCAGTACACCACAGTAAATCCTGTTTAATGTTAGAGGACTGAAGGTTGAGGACTGTGTGCTGAGGATTGAGGATTGATAGCTGAGGATGCAGGATTGAGGATTGACGATTGAGGATTGAGGTTGAAGGTTGTGGATTGAGGACTTAGGATTGAGGATTGAAGACTGAGGATTAAGGAAATTGCATTGGGGTTTAAGGCTTGAGTATTGAGTATTCAGGATTGAGTATGGAACATTGAGGATTGACAATTGAGGACAGATGTATGACGATTGAGGATTGAGGGTTGAGGATTGAAGACTGAGAATTGAGGATATTGCATAGAGGACTGAGTATTGAAGATTGAGGATTGACCATTGAGCGTTGAGGATTAAGGATTGATGATTGCGGAATGAGGATTGAGGATTGAGAATTGAGAATTGAGGATTGGGGATTGAGGATTGAGGACTGAGGATTGAGGATTGAGGATCGATGACTGAAGGTTGAAGGTTGATGGATGAGGATTGAGGATTCAAGATTGAGGATTTATGATTGAAGTCTGAGGATTGGGGATTGATGATTGAGGGGTGAGGGCTGAGGACCGAGGATTGAGGATTGAGTATTGAGGATTGAGGATAGAGGATTGAAGATTGATGGTTGAGAATTGTGTATTGATGTTTCCAGATTGAGAAATCAGGTTGAAGTTTGAGGATTGAGGATCGATAATTGTGGATTGAGGATTGAGGATTGAAGGTTGAGGATTCAGGATTGAGGATTGAGGATTGAGTACTGACAGCTGAGGATTGAGTGCTGTGAATTGAGGATTGAGCATTGAATATTGAGGATTGAACTTTGAGGACTGAGGATTGGGGATTGAGGATTGAGGATTAAATATTGAGGATTAAGGATTGAGGATTGAGGATTGAGTATTGAGGATTGAGGATTGAATATTGAGGATCGAGGATTGGGTATTGAAGATTGTGGAACGCGGTTTGAGGATTGTGTGTTGAGAATTGATGTTTGAGAGTTGAGATCTGAACGTTGAAGATTGTGGATTTAGTTTTGAAAACTGAGAATTGATGATATTCTCTGGAGGATTGAGAATTGAGGATTAAGGATTGAGGATTGCGCATTGCGGGTTGAGGATTGAAGATTGAGGATTGAGGATTGTGGAATGAGCGTTGAGGATTGAGGATTGACGAATGAGGATTGAGTATCGAGGATTGAGGATTGTTGATTGAGGGTTGAGGATTGAGGGTTGACGTTTGAGTATAGAATATGGAGGTCTGAGGTTCGAGGGTTGAGGATTGAGGATTGAGGATTGAGGATTGAGGGTTGAGGATTGAGGATTGAGTATTGAGGATTGACGATGGAGGATCTTGGATTGAGGATTGAACATTGAGGACTGAGGATTGAGGATTGAGTATTCAGGGTAGTGGATTGATGCCTGAGATTTGAGGTTACTGTATTGAGGATTGAGGATTGTGGATTGTGGACTTAGGATTGAGGATTGAGGATTGAGGATTTGGTTTGAGGATTGAGGATTGAGGAAGGAGGATTGACGATTGAAAATTGAGGATTGAGGACTGAGTATCGAGGATGGGGATTGAGGATTGATGATTGAGGATTGAGGATTGAGGATTGTGGATAGAGGATTGGGTATCGAGGATTGAGGATTGAAGATTGTTGAATGATGATTGAGGATTGAGTATTGAGTATCGAGGATTGAGGATTTAGGTTTGAGTATTTAGGATTGAGTATTAAGGTTTGAGGGTTGAATATTGAGCGTTTTGGACTGAGGTCTGAGGAATGGGTATTGACGGTTGAGGATTGAGGACCGAGGACTGATGATTGAGGATTGAGACTGAGAATTGAGGATTGTGGATTGGGTTTGAGGATTGAGGACTGAGGATTGAGGATTGTGGATTGAGGACTGAGGTCTGATGATTGAGTATTGAGGATTGAGGATTGAGGATTGAGGATTGAGGATTGAGTATTGAGGATTGAAGATTGAGGATTGAGGATTGAGGGTAGAGGATTGAGGATTGAGGATTGAGGATTGAGGATTGAGGATTGAGGATAGAAGGCCGATGTTTGAGGATTGAGGATAGAAGACCGATGTTTGAGGATTGAGGACTGAGGATTGTGAATTCAGGCTTGAGGTACGCGACTGAGAATTGAGGATTGTGGATTGGGGTTGAGGATTGAGGATTGATAGTCTAAAAATTGAGGATACTGTATTGAGGACTAAGGATTGAGTATTGAGGATTGAGGATTCACGATTGAGGATTGAGAATTGAGGATTGTGGATTGGGATTGAGGATTGAGGATTGAGGATTGAAGATTTAGGATTGATGATTGAGGATAGAGGAATGAGGATTGAGCATTGAGGATTGGGTATCGAGGATTGAGGATTGACGATTAAGGATTGATGATTGAGGATTGAGGATTGAGGATCGAGGATTGAGGATTGAGGATTGAGGATTGAGTATTCAGAATTCAGGATTGATGTTTGAGACTGAGAATTGAGGATTGTGGATTGGGTTTGAGGATTGGGACTTAGGATTGAGGATTGAGGATTGTGGATTGAGGATTGAGGACTGAGGATTGAGGATTGAGGATTGCGGATTGAGGATTGGGGATTGAGAATTCAGGATTGATGTTTGAGACTGGGAATTGATGATTGTGTATAGGGGTTGAGGATTGGCGATTGATGATTGAGTATTGAGGATTGAGAATTGTTGATTGAGGGTTGAGGATTGAGGATTGAGAATTGAGGATTGAAGATTGAGTATTTAGGATTGAGGTCTGAGGATTGGGGAATGATGATTGAGGATTCAGGTTTGAGGATTGAACATTGAGGGTTGTGGGTTTAGCATTGATGATAGAGGATCGAGGATTAAGGATTGAGGATTCAGGATTGAGGATTGAAGACAGAGATTTGAGGTTACTGTATTGAGGATTGGGGATTGAGGGCCGAAGATTGAGTGTTGAGGAATGAGTATTCAGAATTAAGGTTTGAGGATTGAGGAGTGATGTTGAAGATTGAGGATTTGGGTTTGAAAATTAAGAATGGAGGATTGGGGATTGAAGAATGAGTGTTGAGGATATTTTATTGAGGGTTGAGGATTGAGGATTAAGTATCGAGGGTTGAGGATTGAGTATTGAGGATTGAGGATTGAGTATTGTGGACAGAGTATTGAGGATTGAGGATTGAGTATTGACGATTGAGGATTGAGGTTTGAGTATTGACGATTGAGGATTGAGGATTGAGTTTGAGGATTGAGTATTGGGGTTGAGGATTGGGGATTGATGACTGAGTATTGAGGGTTGAGTTTTGAGGATTGAGGACTGAAGGGTTAGGATTGAGGATTGAGGTTTGGGAATAGAAGATTGAGGGTTGTGGATTGAAGACTGAGAATTCATTATATTGTGTTTACGATTCAGGATTGAGGATTCAGGTTTGAGTATAGAGGATTGAGTATTGAGGATTGGGGATTGAGGATTCAGTATTGTGGATTGAGGACTGAGTATAGAAGATTGAGAATTTAGCATTGAGGCCTGAGGATTGGGGATTGATTGTTGAGAATTGAGGATTGAGTATCGAGGATTGACGATGGAGGATCTAGGATTGAGGATAGAACATTGAGGATTGAGGATTGAGGATTGAGGATTCAGGGTAGTGGATTGATGACTGAGATTTGAGGTTACTGTATTGAGGATTGAGGATTGTGGATAGTGGACTTGGGATTGAGTATTGAGGATTCAGGATTTGGTTTGAGGATTGAGGATTGAGGAAGGAGGATTGAGGATTGAAGATTGAGGATTGAGGACTGAGTATCGAGGATGGGGATTGAGGATTGATGATTGAGGATTGAGGATTGAGGATTGAGGATAGAGGATTGCGTATCGAGGATTGAGGATTGAAGATTGTTGAATGATGATTGAGGATTGAGTATTGAGTATCGAGGATTGAGGATTTATGTTTGAGGATTGAGGATTGAGGATTAAGGTTGAGGGTAGCATATTGAGCGTTTTGGACTGAGGTCTGAGGATTGGGTATTGATGGTTGAGGATTGAGGACCGAGGACTGATGATTGAGGCTTGAGACTGAGAATTGAGGATTGTGGATTGGGTTTGAGGATTGAGGCCTGAAGATTGAGGACTGTGGATTGAGGACTGAAAACTGATGACTGAGGATTGAGGATTGAAGATTGAGGATTGAGGATTGGGTATTGAGGATTGAAGATTGAGGATTGAGGATTGAGTATTGAGGATTCAGTATTGAGGAATGAGGATTGAGGACTGGGGATTGAGGTTTGAGGATTGAGGGTTGAGGATTGAGGATTGAGGATCGAGGATTGAGGATTGAGTATCGAGGATTGAGTATTCAGAATTCAGGATTGATGTTTGAGACTGAGAATTGAGGATTGTGGATTGGGTTTGAGGATTGAGGACTGAGGAATGAGGATTGAGGATTGCGGATTGAGGATTGGGGATTGAGAATTCGGGATTGATGTTTGAGACTGGGTATTGTGGATTGTGGATTGGGGTTGAGGATTGGCGATTGGTGATTGAGTATTGAGGATTGAGGATTGACGGTGGAGGATTGAGGATTGGGTTTGAGAATTGAGGATTGAGCGTTGAGGTTTGGGGTTGATGATAGAGGGTTGAGGATTGATGATTGAGGATTGAGGATTGAGGACTGAGGACTGAGGATTGAGGGTTGAGTGTTGAGTATTGAGGATAGAGGATCGAGGATTGAGGACTGAGGATTGAGGATTGTGGACTGAGGATTGAGGATTGAGAATTGAGGATTGACGATTGAGGATTGAGGATTGTGTTTGAGAATTGAGGATTCAGGATTGAGGGTTCGGGTTGAGGATTGAGGGTTGAGGATTGAGGATTGAGGATTGAGGATTAAGGATTGAGGACTGAGTATTGACGATTGAGAATTGAGTATTGAGGATTGAGGACTGAGGACCGTGTATCGAGGATTGAGGATTGGCGATTGAGGATTGATGATTGAGTATTGAGGACTGAGTACCGAGGATTGAGGATTGAGGAGTGAGGATTGAGGATTGATGATAGAGGGTTGAGGATTGATGATTGAGGATTGAGGATTGAGGACTGAGGACTGAGGATTGAGGGTTGAGTGTTGAGTATTGAGGATAGAGGATCGAGGATTGAGGATTGAGGATTGAGGATTGTGGACTGAGGATTGAGGATTGAGAATTGAGGATTGACGATTGAGGATTGAGGATTGTGTTTGAGAATTGAGGATTCAGGATTGAGGGTTCGGGTTGAGGATTGAGGGTTGAGGATTGAGGATTGAGGATTGAGGATTAAGGATTGAGGACTGAGTATTGACGATTGAGAATTGAGTATTGAGGATTGAGGACTGAGGACCGTGTATCGAGGATTGAGGATTGGCGATTGAGGATTGATGGTTGAGTATTGAGGACTGAGTATCGAGGATTCAGGATTGAGGATTGAGGATTGAGGATTGAGGATTGGGTATTGAGGATTGAGGTTTGAGGATTGATGATTGAGGTTGGATGTTCGAGGTTAAAAGATAGAGACTGGAGGATTCAGGATTGAGGATTGGGTATTGTGGATTGAGGATTGAGGTTAGACGATGGAGAATGGACGATTCACGATTGAGGATTGAGGATTCAGGATTGTGGAATGAGGTCTAAGCGTTGAAAATTGAAGATTGAGGATTGAGGGTTGATGATTGAGGATTAAGCATTAAAGATTGAGAATTGAGGATCGATTATTCAGGACTGAGGATTGAGGATTGAGCATCGAGGACTGAGGTTTGAGGATTGAGGATTGAGTATTGCGTGTTGAATGTTGAGAATTGAGGATTGAGGATTGAGGATTGAGGATTGGGGATTGGGGATAGAGGATTGAGGATTGAGGATTGGGGATTAAGGATTGAGGATTGAGGATTAACGATTGAGGATAGATGACTGATGTATTGCGGATTGAGGATTTACGTGGATTGAGGAATGAGGGTTGATGATTGTGGATTGTGTATTAAAGATTGAGGATTGTGGGTTAAGTACTAAAGATTAAGGTATTGATTATTAAGTACTAAAGATTAAGGTACTGATGATTGATTACTGATATCTTTAGAAGCTCGAGGCCTCGTCGAATCCCGGACACTGCTTTTAAAAGGAATGGCTCACTGTAACGTCGGTATTTTAGAATACATATAATCGCGTATAACTAACAAACTAATCGATACCGAGTATATTGCAAATTAAATTTTCGGTTTATTTTCTTGTCTTCTACCTACATCTCCGAGATTTCCCACGAATTTCGAAACACCCTGTATATGTATAATAGGAAAATTATAACAAATGACGAACAAAAATATGAATTTACACGATCTTCCTGAGTCCTTTTCTTCCTACTTAGTGGTATAAGCAATAAAAGAAAGCTGTGTCTCGATAATATCGCGGACATACGACACGCACCTCGCGATTGTACGTCGAAAAGTGTCGCGGCATTACCCTTTCGGAAAGATCCACGACCAATCATTCCGATTATGGAGGGGTTACTCCGTCGCTTCATTCGCTAATGAAAGCATGTTTTTAGCGCTACCAAGTCCCCGATTGGTCAAGCTCTATGTTTAAGGAAGTCTGAGTAATGTGTAATTGTGAACATTCCAATTCTCCCAATTCTCACGCAAAGCACCACCCGACTCACGGCAATCTAAAATATACAACCGGTGTATCGCTTTACAATAGCTAATTAGCCGGAAGAGCATTAAATATCGCCCGCAGAGATCCTAGGAAGCTGACCCTCAGTGTTATACTAGGTGTTCTTAAATTTTGAATTTAAATATTAATTTGGGAAGGTTTCCGACAACGCTTATGCATTGCCAAATTATCAGTAACCAAAACTATAAAAGTATGAACTTAACTGAGAGTGTCAGAATTCCGAATCCCATTTATAGTAGCAGTTCTTTTATCTTGGTAGGATGTTTTCCGAGAGGTTTTCCTGCGTCGAGTTGCCATGAGCTCGAGGCAGGACAGCCTGACAACTTCGCGGTACCCGCCCTGCAAGTCGCTCGACAGAATGGACAGACGTCAAGATGGGCGCCATGCACTTTCGGGCCAATTATAACGAAAAACCAACAGCGATACGAGACACTTGCAGTTCAGGTGCGGCGGCAAACGTCGACTAGCTCGGCGGGAGAGGAAAGGTCGTGGATCGACGCGCAGAGGAATCAAGGCTTATACGCATTTTCTCGGGATCGTGGAGACATCCGCAGGACTTCCTCTGGCTCCTGTCGCCTGGACAACGATCTCCGGACTCTCCTCCACACTCGCCCTCCGCTTGAGCCGTTGTAGAAGGGCTGAACTACGGACCCATCCCTTAGCTTGATGTAGGCAGACTTTCCGTCGGGTCCCTGGCCCTCCGCTGAAGCGGCAAGTCTCTGGACACCGTGGGTGGAGGGCCCCTGTACCCTCCGGTGTAGATACGACCCCTGAATCCGGAAACTGCACGGCCAGGGGACGGGGACGGCCTCAGGGTCCCTCAGGTTTCCTCTATGGCCCTGAAACGTCGTGCGCGCTCGGAACGACGGCACCCGGAATTAGCGGTGATTGCAAATTCATGATATTTCTCCCCAGGAGGTGTCTCTCGGCATGTGTTTCGCAAGAGGGTCGTACGGTCCTTCTTTTCACTACTTTCGCTTACTTTGGCAAAACGGGGACGGCGCTATGCGCAACATCACAATAGAAACTTAACAAATTGTTCGATTTCATCCTACGCATTTGTGAGATAACGCGTTGGTGATACTGTACGCTTCGCAATGGGACCACGTTGATTTCAAGAAAGGAATGTGTTATATTAACAAGTCGATCGCGTTGCCGAAAGGGATATTTAATTTCATAAACTCAAAGGCCAGGATTACGTTCGATTAGGGAAATTCTCCAAATTGCATTATTGCATTGCATTATCGAGAGGCAAATCAACCGAGTTGTATGTATAAAAAGAAATTTAATTTTTTATATTTTCGATTCGTAACACCAACAAGCGATTTATTGCACTCCAAGCACATAATGCGATTGATTTAATACCAAAACCCTCTTCTGCCTCTGCTGTTTTTTCTTCCTTAGTAAAACCTCCAATAATAACACACCTTCTTTAACTACATTTATATTACACCAATTAACATATGTTCAAAAAAATCAAACTGCAAAACCACATTTTACACTAACTTTTATTATTAACTTAATTCTGTTGAAAATAACTGTGTTGGAATCGCTTAAAATAAGGGATCCAACGGAGGTCCGGATGAGGTGAGATGAAGGGAATTCGAAAGAAACGAAAACACAAGTTTTATATTTTGTCGGCCCTGAAAAGGGCTTTTAAGCGACGCTTATTTTAAACTTTTTGGGGGCTTGGTGCTGGCTCCGGTCCTCGTTGGTGGATCGGATGGCCCTGGCTGTAGTGACGCCGGCGCTCCTCTTAGCGACGTTGGCGTCTGAAAAAGAGATAGCGGCGGAACCGCGGCGGTAAGCAAGAGTGTAAGTCTGGCTATACCAGAGATTCCCAACTCCAGGCTGCGCTCGCGAGCCTATTTGGAGGGGATAGCAAAACCTTGCCAGTAACGCAAAGGTAATGCAGTGGACTGTATTATCGACTCTTCTTCTGGCGCGAAGAAGAAGTCGATGAACGAGTGGCTTGAGAGGAGGAGGGACCTCTTCTCTTCGCCTTGCACCTTTTGGAAAGGTTCGTTCCGTACGAATCCAAGTAATTTAGGGATTCGTGAGCGGAGGGACACGCTATAACCAGCGAATTGCTGGTCCTGGAGGCTGAGGACGGCCAGAGGCTCCGCGACTCCGTTCACCTTACCGTGTGCTTCTATTCGTCACACGGGGGTTGCTACTAAACGGGGTGGCAGAGCACGAGTAACGCAGAGGTGATAGGCACGTACGTTATCTCTCTCTGTTGTAACCCGTCTCTCAGGGATCCAACAGGCAGCGGCCTTTGTTGCTCCGAGACGAAACGAGACTCAGAGAATCAGGGCAGGCCCCGATTCCAAGAGTGCAAATCTCGATCAGTTGTCTCCTAAGACAAACCAGGTGCTCTTTCGTACGTATTATACGTACGAATCGAGCAGAGCTTCCTAGTCTGTCGGCGACAGAGGTTCAGCTTTTGAGAGCTAGTGAGATTTCAAGTGTCTGGTAACCAAACTACTTGAAATCTGGAAACTGGCGAGCTGAGATGCGCTTGACGAACGGTCGCACTGACTGCGTCAAACTAGGCTGTCGTAAGACGACTGGGGCGAGAGCCGCGCGTGTCTCCGCGAAGCGGAAGACGTGCCAAATTTTACCACTACGCGGCGCTCACAAAATTATCTTTTGTCTCGTGCTAATGTAGTACGATGTACTCTCTCTCTCCTTCAGGCTCCGATGTCCCCACTCGACATCGAGCCTGGAGTTCAAAACCGTTGCTCGACAACGCTTACTTTGTTTGAACTTTAATTTTGACGACAAAAACAAGTCATACGACAGCTGATCGTGTTTTGCTGCTAGGACAACGTATGCTCCGACCGAAGGCCACCTTCGGTCGGTCACGTATACCAACAAATTACGAATCTCGCGGACGAGCAAAATGCCCGTTATATAACCGCTTTTTAAACAAACTGCAAGTGTTAAACTTAAGCTTTTGTCTTTCATTGTACACTACTCACCATAAGCACTGCCGCCTAATCCTTAGCCTGTTATTGCTTGCGACGCTACAGTACTACTTAAACTAACAAAAGGGTAAGTTTCGTGGTCGATATCTAAAAATGTGCTTTATTCACCTTCAAATATTATTTTGTTACCTTCTTTCACAAAGTCATTTAACATCTTCCACACAGGTTTTTTATAGGAAACAAATTTTTTTTGACGTCCCTTGAATTTCTTTTAATATTTCTTCTTTTTTGCCACCTGGTAGTCAAGGCCTTTTCTGATAGCGTTATGGTAATACAGAAGAGATCCGCTCTTTTATTGAGCTCATCTGCGTTTTCTAAATCACAAAGGCGTGTAGCTGTCCTTCCAACTTTATCTTCATAACATGGTCCTATCCCTTTGTTTGTTGTGCCAATTTTGTGATTTCCATTTAAATCTTCAAACAGCTTTTCCTTGTCCTTAAGTACGTTAAGTATTAATGGACAGCTCTCGGATACCATCAAGTTGGTATAGTTTACGTCTACTCCTTTAACATTCAATGACTCAACTTCAGAGGTTAGAGCATGTGAATCAAGAACAATACCGCTTCCTATGATGGATATTTTGCCCGTTCTCAAAATAGCAGAGGATAGTAAATATAATTTATAAACCTCATTGTCTATTACTATAGTGTGCCCTGCACTATTTCCTCCCTGAAATCTCACAACTACTTCTGCATTCTCAGGAAGATAATCTACTATTTTACCCTTGCCTTTATCACCCCATTACAGACCAACAATTATAATGTTATTCATTATTATTTTCTAAATTAATGTACAAATATTAATGCAGTACGCTACAAATGGACAGAGAAATCTGTGCGTTTCCTGCTCCTCCTAAATAAAGAAACATACTGTCGATTTACTTAGTATATTACCAAATTTTCATCATTATGTGATACACCTTACAACATATTTACAGTAAGGTTGTTAGAATTCCTTAAAGGAAGTGATCTAACTGGGGTCCGGACAAGGTGAGACTGAAGGTATAGAAAGAAACCAGTACACTCGATTAAAATTGAGTCGGCCCTTGCAAGGGCATATATACGACGTTTATTTTAATCTTTTTGTCGTAGGGTATGGGGGCTCCTCTGATCCTCGGCGGCTCCTGGTGGATGGCGGTGGATCGGAGGGCCTGGTCCTGTGACGCTGGTCAGCGACGCTGGCGGCTGGAAAAGAAAATAGCGGCAGAACCGCGACGGCAAGCAAGAGTGTAAGTCAAGCTATACCGAATATTCCCGACTCCTGGATGTGACAACAAGCCTGTATGGAGGGGATAGCAATACCTTGCCTGTAACGCGAAGGTAATGCAGTGGACTGTATGGTCGACTCTCCTTTACATTTAAAAGGGGTCGTCGACCGGCGAATGCGTAGAGAGGAGGAATCTCTTCTCTGCGTCTTATACATCTTATAAAAAGGTATACGTCGGGTGAATCCCTGCGAGAGCAGAGATTCGCGAGCGGAGAGATGCACTGTTCCTAGCTGGTGCTAGGCACAGAGGTTAGTGACAGCCAGAGGCTCTGCGACGCAGTTCACCACACCGTGTGCATCTATTCATCACACGGGGGTTGCTTCTAAACGGGTAGTACAGCGCGAGTAACGCAGAGGTGATAAGCACTTACGTTTACTCTATCTGGATTTACCCGTCAACCAATGCTTCTGAGTAGTGGACTCAATGCTCTTCCGGCGACAAGCAAGCTCAAGGAATGGAGAAGATCACCGATTCGAAGAGTGTATTCAATCGCTAGAGCAATCTCTTTTTTGCAAGCTGATTCGTCTGCCGCACGTATAATACGTGTTAACCGAACAGGCGAATAGATTAAGCCGCAAGAGAAAATCGTTCGGTCAGTGAGGATTCTGCTCTTCGAGTACTTCGAGCTTGTTGGAGAAACCAAGAAGCTCTGTTCCAAGTAATCTCGAAATGGCTGTACTTCTACTACTCGAACTGTTCCCTGTCAGAGACTGGAATCACTGGAACAAGAATGACTGCTAGACTTGCGCGTGTCTCCGCGAATGCGCGGAATACGCTAATTAGCCGCTACGCGGCGCTCGCTAATCATACTGTGTCCTTTTTTAATATTCGACAACTTTCTCTCTCTCTCTCTTTCAGGCTCGACGCTCCCACTCGACGGCGGGCCTGAAATTCGAACAGCTGACACAGGTCGTTCACCTGTTCGAGTTCAACTGTAATTATCTAAAAATGAGTCCCTCTTCAAATTCACCGTGTTTGTTATTAGCGACACTGAATCTCCAACCGAAGGCGACCTTCGGTTGGGCACGTAGATCAACATACAACGGCTTTTCGCGAACGAGATACAGTTCATTATATTAACATTTTTTAAACAATTATACTGGACCCAGAAAATGGAATAATAGCCAGCAACATCAGTGCTTTATATATGCTCTCGTCGTATACACCTATAAAATGTTTGTCCAGAAGAACAATTCCTAAAACAAACAGTTGCCAAAATACGTACTTTGCTTTATAGTGATCAAAGCAAGCTTCCAATCTACTTTAAAGCTTGTAATATTTGCAATGCTTACACCAAGTAGCATCGTCCCTAATGTGACAAATCTACTTCCAATATTCATCATAACATCTGTTAAAAAAGTAGGTATTTGTATATGATATATACTTAAAAAGAAGCCCAGAAACATCGCACAAAGCGAAGGAAGTTCGAACAACTTTAATATGCATTCTTTTGCGGTATAAATACTGTTTTCAGATATGTAAAATCCTAAGCTATTTTCAAACAACGCCATTGCTATATAACAAACAACATATACAGATTTTGAATCTTCATCAAACGAAGCCATGGCAATCGGCAGGACAAAATAACCCATACTTGTGCTGCCCCAGCTAAACGTTAATATGTTTCTCGTGTTATCCTTAAATAAAGAAGAAAGATAATGATAAGGACACAGTGCTACCTACAGACCATATCCAAAAATCGGCAGAGGAATTACTATTAAATTAACTTCTGTATGAGAAACTCCATATAAAATCACTATTGGATTAGCTATATACAAGAGTAATTGAGATATAGCGTTTCTGTCAATTTTAAGACATTTTGCTTCTAAATAACCACTAAATATTGTAATATAAACAGGTAATATTTTTAGGAAAAAAGTAAGGAATATACTAGCCTATTGTGATAATTTTGACTGATAAAGTGATATTCGATCTTAAGGTATTATAAAAGTAATCAAAATTTATTTTCCAAATTATCCAGCTCACAGTTAATTAAAAAAGATTTACTTAGTGCCAAAATTCATTTTTACATTGGACTTAAGGATGACATTTTTGTGATAAAATTATGTTAAGTTTCTATAAAGCTTCTTGCATATTTCTGAATAATGATGAAAAATTAAACTGCTTGTGGTAATTTAGACGGACTGTTGAAAAATTAAGAGGAAATAAGTAAAGTTAGGACAGAGAGTAAGGGCTTTAACATAGTCGTCATATTTTTCTTTAATTAACCCTAGTGGCCAATTTACCCACCATAACTTCACATGAGGTATTTCTAACCATTTTAATAACAGTAAAATATGTTCTTCCTTCAACGCTTTAAATGTGATATTTTTATTCATTAATTAAAAATTGCAAATGTTACTACCCTTTTTATTAATCCTGTCTCTAATTGCTAAGTTCATTAAAATTGACATTTCCGTACCTAGTTTTCCTTATATGGTGCGCTATTTTAACGTATCAGAAGGCACAATTCAATTAACTATTGCTTATAATTTCCTAGGCTTTTGCATAGGAGGGTTGTTTTTTGGTCCATTGTCTGAATGCTATGGCAGAAGAAGGATTATGATCATAGGTAACACTTTGTTATTAATCGGCGCTGTTGGTTGCGTTTCTGCAGCGTCGATTTTTTGCAAAGGTATAGAGAAGAATTTCGCAGGTAAACTACTGCCAAATGGTAAAAAACCTATAAAAATAACGGAAAATGAGCACTCCGAAATCATGACAATAATCCTGCTATATCAACAATCTCCATGTAAAAATTTCAAAACTTTCTATCTACATTACCTAACGTTGCTCTACAAATCAGAGTTTCCAAAGTTGCCTTCATATACCAGGTTCGTTGCTGTAAAGCCTAGGGTTTTGTGGCATTTAGCAATGTTGTTGCATTGGCTTTGTGGACAGTCAGAAAACACTGGAATTTCATATATAGACACAACTCCAATTGCAGTTTGTCATGCAAAAACAATATCCAAAAACAAAGGTTTTGCTGGAATTGCAAAATTAAGCAAGAGCACTTACGGCTGGTTTTTTGGTTTCAAATTACATATGGTAATCAATGAAAATGGTAATATTCACACACTTGCGCTAACAAAAGGCAATGTTGATGATAGGATACCTGTGCCAAATCTGACGGAAAAATTAATCGGCCTTTTGTTTAGTGACAAAGATTATATTGCAAAAGAGATTTTTCAGAAGGTGGTTGACCGTGGTTTGAAACTTGTTACTAAGGTGAAAAAAGGTATGAAAAATACATTGACTTCGATAAATGAGAAGATTTCACTGAAAAAAAGGTCTATCATTGAGACAGTTTTTGGTTACCTAAAAAATTGACTAGAAATTGAACACACTCGCCATAGATCCCCTGTTAATTTTTTGGTTCATATCTTTTCTACTCTCATTTCCTATGACATCAAATCCAAAAAGCCTTCTATTTCCTGTACTTTCTTCCTTCCTTAATCCAGAATTCGCGTTAAAAGTATTAGACGTGCTGCAAAACTAAGAACAAAAGATCAAAGACAGAGCAGATTGAATTTAGAGTGAAAATAGAACAAAAAAACTCCAACAATAAATTAAGCAAACTTCATCAGGTTAACTTTAACTTATGAAAACATAAATCAAATTTTCTTGCTCAAAGACCTTGCCTTTTCTCCAACCCTACTCAAACGTACTCTAGAGTTTAATGCATATATTTTACTCATAAACAACATTATCCTTGGTACTTGTTGGACAAAGGTTATGTTGGGATCGATATGTCCGATTTATCGATTGAGAAATCGGTTGCGCGACGGCGTGCACGCTGCTTCCGTATAGAAGCTTCGGTGGCGCCCTTCTTTAGTCATAAGAGTTAATTCGATGATCGCCATTATGCAGATCGGATGTGGTTGTTCTTTCATGATACAAAAGCGTATATTAAAATTATAACCGTTCTTTTCAACTCGTCTTCGATCATTTACCAAAAACCGTAAAGTTCTGTCAGTACTTTTATTAGGTACAAACTCTTCTAGAAAACCCAGATGCTCTACGAAGCCCACCAAACGATATCAAATCCTGCTCTTGTCCTACAGCGCTCAATATAGCGTATGACAGAACCAGCGCATTTGCCTCAGTAATGCCTTCACTATGAGAACGTGAGCAAGTACGTAGTGATTCGAATTTCTCTGCAGATGCCACTTCCAGATGACCCTGAACATTTACTTCACAAAGTACTTGACGCACCTTAGCATCATCTGTGGCTTCAGGTAGTAACGACAGCTTCAATGCAAATGTGAAGCACAACAAAACCAATATTCGATACAAATGGAGCTAAAGTTAACGTACGCCTTACAATGTTTGCTGTATCTCCCCTACCACCTGTACGTTTCATTTTCTCTTCCTCGGAGTAGTTAAATAGATACTTAGTAACTATTACTCCTCTCCGCTTACCAGCTGCAGTAATTTTGCGGACGAGAGCCGTTTCCTCTACATGGACGAGAGCTGTGGTTTATACCCACTACCTCGCTTGATACGTGCCGCCGAGAAACCAATTCCTGGAGCCATCGCGTTCGAGCTCGACGCCCGAGAACAAAGACGTCATAAAAGACAACGATAGCATTAAGATTTAAATAGGAAAAATTGAAGTTTCTTATTCGCAAACGGATTTTCACGCAAGTAACACCAATCGATTCCTTGTGCTCTCCCGATTAAAATGATGTCAAACACGACATGATTCCGATTATTCTTAACAAAGATACATAAAACTTGGTTTGTAGAACGAAAGGTCATGCTCATCGCGTTACGTAAACAGACCCGGGCGCGACGCTCGTCCGTGAGTGGTAGCCGATTTTAAGCACGACAAGTCCCGAGCGCTGCTCTCGTCCGTGAATGGTAGTCGATTCTAAGGCACGACTAGGCCCAAGCGCGACTCTCGTCCGTGAGTGGTAATCGATTCGACGAGCGCGGCTCTCGTCGAAGGGCTAACTCCCTATTATTCCCTCATATTTTTGGGTTTAATCATTTAATGACTGAAGTTATTAAGAAAATGAAAGCGTAACATAAAAAGTATATAAGTTCCGGTTTAAATGTTTAGAAATTTTTATTTTTTTATTCTCAATATCTTCTTTCCGACATCGATTAAATATAATATACTGTTACGGGCGCAGTCCGTAACTCCGTTCGTTCGTATCGCTTCTCTTACGAACAGAATTCGTAACTCCGTCCGTCAAATAAACAATCACCCCACAGGTTAGTCATGGGAGGTATTTTTATAGAGAAAAATATACTTCTATGCGTTCTAACGTCTAGTCCGAGCCACTACTCTGTCTGTGAATTAAATGTGCCGAGACAGTGCGAAATGGTAGTGTGGTCGCGATAACAGAGCGGCTGTGAAGAGGAAGCTCGGCCACGATGCGCGAGTATATCTAAACTTCTATTAATGAAATATCCAAGGAGGATAAAGGTAAATGGGTTAGGAAACCATCTAGTCCCATACGGGCACCGCTATGCGTGATCGATTTTCCCGAGAGGTGGAGGCTTATGCTAATACTGCATTTGGAAAGGTGAAGTAATCAGCACAAAGTATATATGAAGACAAAAGGAAAAAAAAAAAAATATATTATAGTCTCTGAGATTGTAACAAGTTGTTGTTGAATTAACAACAAGATTAACAACAGATAATCGTATGCATAAACAAAGAAAATTGAAGAGGAAAGAATTGAAATGCACCACGGTGAATGAGCACACAACCGTAAAATAATTATAATAAGTATTATATAATATAATAAGATATTAATTACAATTATATGACGTTAATAAATGCACGCATCGTATAAAAGAAAGAAAAGAAAATATTCACATATGTGATCGCAACCGAGATAATAAACCGTGCTGTGCACGTGGACTATCCCGCGCCAAGGTGGCCGTAAGGACACCAAGGTAAATCCACGATATCGACTGGCGATATCGATGTCCCTCAAACCACGTGGCGAAACAAAAGGCGATAATTCATGTACAACAATGAGAAATCAATATATAATCAATACACAAAGAATATGAAACAATTCCAGACAATTATATATATAAATCAAAATCAGACAATATTCAAAAGACTCACGCAGTTGAAGAAATCAACGTAATCAATCCTTTTCCAGATAACAAATCCAATAATAAGCCAAATCAAGTCCTTAAGGTGTGCCAGTTCGGTTTTAAGATGCAGTACGATACAATGTAGCTATGAATGATGATAATACTGTAAAGAAAAAGAGAGCACACGCGGAATGGTTAGAGAATTGAATTTTATATCGAACTATGGTTTCCTGAACGAATTGCCGAATTTTACGTGGGCGATTGAGTCCATTCACTCCCGTGAATCTACGCTCGAAACAATTAATAATTGAGAAAAGAACAAAAAGATAGAGGGAAAGAAAGAAATAGAATATAATTAAACCCACGGTCTCCCGTCACGCACCTCGCGACTTGTCGACGAAGAGTGATCGATCACGGAAATCAGGATAGGCAGGATCCTTCCAGGATCACCAATACAGTGATCTTCTGCCGTATTCGTGAGAGGTCCTGACGAATCAGGTGAGGCAGCGTGCGGGAGCCGTCGCGCGATTTGTCAACTCGCATTTCGATATATC